>NC_041385.1:663865743-663890687 GCF_002162155.2 Triticum dicoccoides | reverse complement strand
GAGAGAGAGAGAGAGAACAGGAGTCCGAGAGAGGGGGAGGTCGCGTTTTATGCATCAAAGACTGATATAAACCATGTTTCGATATAAACTTGCATTAAAATATTTAAATTGGAGAACATGTTGTCTGCAATCCACACATGAACGGATATATGCGTATAACAAACAAGTTCATTAATTTGACTTTCAACATGTTCATGGAGTACTATAATACTGTACAACATGCTACTTGACTGAGGTGTTAAATTTTTTATTTAGTTCACTATTTTGACCTATTGAACGAGCTATTTCATTGAATCAAGATATTTCATTTTGGGTTTGATTCGTGTTTTTGAGTGGGTCAACTATTTGTCATATAGTAAATCGCTAGCAACGAGCATGTAAAAACACATTACTCCCAAGCATCATCTCTCCATCTAAAAAAGAAGTGCAAGCTAATGTTTCAAAATTTGATTCGAATCGACTTGGTAAGGTAGACATGGATGCTCGTTCTCCCAAAATTTAAACGAACCCTTAAACATCCTCGCTGCTATGTGGAATTCGCCCGAGCAAATAAATGGGAGACGCGGAATTACCGTCCTATGTGGGACACGCATCAATTGGCCCGTTGTACATCAAGGGTAGGTTCGTAACTTCATCCAAGCGCGCCTTCTCCTCGGCCAAAATGACATGTGCCGAATAATTCATAAACCATGGTCGGCAAAACACGCTCTCCTCACCTGAAATAGCTCGCGCCCACTATTTCAAAACCTGCTCTCCTCGCCCGGAATCGCTTGCACCCACTATAGTTCAAAACACGCCCTCCTCGCCCAAAATCGGTCCCGCCCACTATTTGGGGAGAAGCAAAGTTACTCTGCTATCCCCGACCCTCAGTACACAAACCCAAGTCGAGAAGCCTATAGGCAAGGGTAGAACTGTAACTCCCCCTCACATTTCAGACAAATGCGTCCGTAAGACATGGTTACACTCCGCTCCCAATTCCTCGCCTGCCCCGCCGGCCCCCATTCATACCTCATGGGCACCAAATCACCTTCTCCCCGGGAAGCTCCCTTCTCCCAAGCCGCGAAACCTCAGCCCCACCTCCATGGCACCCCCACCGCACCAATTTCACAGCCGCCCTCCTCCCTAATGCCGGAGACGCTGTCCATTCGCCGTCGTGCACTGGGTCGTGTGCCTCTTACTCCGTGCTACTGGTGCTGCCTCGACGACGACTACGTGAACCGTAATGGAGCCGATTCACCCCCGCCGTTGTTCATGGCGCCGGAGCGGCTCCAACTTCGGATCCGTCCAGAGTCCTGGCGCTGCTTCCGCGTAGCCGTCGACCATCGCGACATCGCTCTTTCCCTACCGCCGGTCGCCACCGCAACCGCGCCGGCCTCACCGACTCGGCAACTGGACCTGCCTACTTCACCATGCCGCCAAATAGGTTGCACCCTCATCTCAAATCACTTTATTTAGGCGTCAGTTGTCTGAATTTTTATTTTGGGCCAATCAATTCCCAATGGGAAGCAGCACCCCTCGAGGCGGCGGAGCTCCTAGGATGCCCGTTGGCTGGTGTCTAACGTAAGGGTGCGGGGAGGCAAGTTCGCCGCGGAAGCAACGCTTAGATGGCTATCTTCTAGAGTTGCGTGGGTTGAACGTACTACCGCCGCCGGATCTGGATGACGGGGAGTCTCTGTGGATTGGCCCAGGGGCAGCGCAACCATGGCAGTGCGGTGGGGCGGGGAGCGGGGTTTTTCTGGGGCCACGGACGGCGGAGGCAGGCTGCTCTGCCATTGGTCGCTGGCTCTTCTGGGAAGATTCCGAACAGTGTCAGCCAGGAGCACAAGATGACCATCAAGTCATCCGGCGTAGATCGGATAGTACCAAAATAAAATAAAATCATGTTTCCCCAATTTAGTCTTCAGTCAACAGACGTGTGACCACTCTCGTACCTTGCTGTTGATCTCTTAGTGTATTTCTTCAGATCAAAGAGATATGTCGTTCTTAACATTATGTGTTATCTGCATCTTCAGACACACCGTCTTCCGACTCACCGCAGCTGCTCCAACAAGGGAAGCATACACCAGAAGGGAGCTATAGTACCCACTCAACAGTTCCCTGCATCAAATGCGCGTGCCCGACATGGACAACCACGACAACTGTAGGGCCATCGGCAAGTGAGCACATGATGCTCACTCCTATGGATGGCAGCCAGATAGGTTGTACCCTCATCTTACTTGTGTGCAACATTTATGGTGTTGTTATTCATCTAAGCATGGAAAATAGATCATCACATTTCACTGTATATTCATGCTGATTTCTTACGGGTCTTGTTCAGGAGTTCACGCTGTTCCATAGTTCAGCTAAGATACTTGTTCTTTAGGTAACGCTGTTCCATAGTTATCATCCATCAGCCAATGCTATCCCACAGGCTGGTGATTATAGTATTATACCACTTCTAGTATTACCTATGTTGTTCTTTAACACTTTTGTGTGCCATCTAGTTAATCTCGAGTAGAAACGATACATATTTTGTAGCTTTCATCTGTGTTCTCCCTTTAGTTTATGAGACATGTTGCTGCTAGTTAACCCCAGTCATACTATTTATGTCGTCCCCTACAGGCACTCATTACATAAATCTAACTACTAGTTGTCTTCCATGCATGTCAGATATAATTGCACACACTGATATATCCACAAGAACCTCACGGAGCAATGTAAAGTCCAATAAACTTGATGTCAATGATACCCAATATGATGGAACATGTAAAGGCAGTTCTTCAGAAGACTTGCAGAAAGATGATGAATCCGCTTCACCCCACAAGGTCCTTACTCTAACTTGGACTGTGATATGGGTACAGCATGCATATAATGTCCTGGAGTGTATCTACTCTGTTGCGATGCCATGTGCTTAGCATGCTGATCATGCATGTAAATATGTCATGCCTTCCTGTTTTTCAGTACCTATTCCATTCATGATAACATGTTTTCAAATTCAAGTACTGTCATTCTACTCTATCACAATGCCATCTGCTTAATTTGGACATCATGCTTCTAAATATCTTATGCATTGTTATTCATCAGTATGTAATTCAGCTGTCTGCCATACCATGTTTTTTTACATTGAAGTGATGTTCTAGTGCTCTGTTGCAATGCCATCTTATTTTCCCAATCATACACGTGTATGTTGCCTTAGTTATTTGTGTATGTATTCCGCTAGCATATAGTTTTACATTCAGCTAGTGTTTTTTGCTGTGTTGTCCTGTCGTATCCCTAGCTCTTACACCATACTCCCTCCGTCCGGTTTACATGTTGTCGAAATGGATAAAAAAGGATGTATCTAGAACTAGAATACGCCTAGACCCATCCATTTTTTTCTGGATGGAGGGAATACATGTCAATATGTCATGCCTTTCTATTCTTCAGCACCTATTCCATCTCACTGTTGTCAGCATGTTTTATAATTAAAGCACCATTCTTCTATACAAGGCATGCAAGGGGAAGACGACTATGTTAGAATCTGAAGGGTTACAAACAAGGCCTTTGCAAAAGATCCAAACGCCAGGAGATAATAAACCAACTCCAGTTTTTATAGATACTGCTCCAGCACAGACAAACCCAACTCCTACTGATAATAAGCAGATTCCTGTGGCCAAAGAACTAGTCCGCTCCAGTCCAGCAAAAATATGTCAACTCAATTCTTAGAAGTGTGTGCGTATCCTTGCATCATGAAATTTTGTAGCATGCTGATCATATTTTCTACATGTTTCTTACCCATCTCTCTTTTAGAAAATAAGCTTAATAGATAGAAGAATTTCTGCAATGGTATCGTTTATGAGGAAAGATTCTTGCAGGAATTCTCTGTGCTCCAATGTAGATGTAAGTACATTTTGTATATCACTATATTTTTACATCAGCATGTATTTTGTTAATTGGCATGAATCCAACCTTTATCTGATCTAAATTTAGTTGTAGCAAAATGTATGATTAAAGGCCACAATGTTGATTTTTGTAATGAAAACTGCCTGGTAGTTTTGCATCCTGAGCTGCATGAGTGTACTATCTCATATCAGTGGGTTTGAATACTTTGGTTCTAAAGTGGGTTTTACAATGTTTTTCTTTACTGTGTTGTCCTGTCGTATCCCTAGCTCTTACATCATACTCCCTCCGTCCGGATTAAATGTCGCAGAAATGGATAAAACTGGATGAATCTAGAACTGAAATACGCCTAGACCCATCCATTTCTTTCCGGATGGAGGGAATACATGTCAATATGTCATGCCTTTCTATTCTTCAGTACCTATTCCATCTCTGTTATAGCATGTTTTATAACTGAATCACCATTCTTCTATATAAGGCATGCAAGGGGAAGACGGCTATGTTAGAATCTGAAGGGTTACAAACCAGGTCTTTGCAAAAGATCCAAATGCTAGGAGATAATAAACCAACTCCATTTTTCATAGATCCTGCTCCAGCACAGAGAAACCCAACTCCCACTGATAATAAGCAGATTCAAGTGGCCAAAGAACTAGTCCGCTCAAGTCCAGCAAAAGAATGTCAACTCCATTCTAAGAAGCGTGTGCGTATCCTCACATCATGAAATTTTATAGCATTCCGATCATATTTTCTACATATTTCAAACCCATCTCTCTTTTAGAAAATAAGGTTAAACAATAGAAGTACCTGTTGTATATCACTATATTTTTACATCAACATGTATTTTGTTAATCGGCGTGAATCTAACCTTTATCTGATCTAAAATTAGTTGTAGCAAAATTTTAAAGGCGCCAATGTTGATTTTTGTAAGGAAAACTGCCTGGTAGTTTTGCATACTGAGCTGCATGAATGTACTATCTCATATCACGCACATTACTGAATTGTAGTGCTTCTCTGGTTGCCCATTCATTCATTGTGTCAATGTTGCTTTCATACTACCTTACCTGGCTGATGATCTCTGTGCCATATTGTGTTAATTTGCTGTAGGCTAGTTGCCCAAACGTTCGTTGTGTCAATGTTGCTTTCCTATTATCTGACTTGGCCAATGATAGAAATGCTAGTGTGTTAATTTTGTGCAGGCTGCTGAAGATAAGAAGACAAACTTTGAAAACAGCAAGGCAACCCCATTGTTTCTTTCTAGTAAATCTAGGCCAGGTAATATGGCAATAACTCATGATTAATCTATTTGGTTCCCGTCCTAATTTATGTTATGATGAAGTGGTCGAGACACTCTCCACTATCAATAATGCAAGCCTGCCAAGATCGCCATCTGAATCTGTTCAGTATCCTCTGTCTCGAATGCAACGGAATAAATGTATGTTTGTGAACCAATTAATGGCTGAAGCAATGATGGAAATGGTGGATCAATCAGAGGTGCAGAGTCATGCGACACAACAACTAATCAATGTTTTCATAGACAGTGTGGCAAAGCAGCAAGAACTTGCCCACATGCTTATGGGCATCATCTGCGCCGAGGTTGCACATTGTGACGTTGTAGATGGTTAGGTTCTGCTCATTTATATGCAGTGGCATCAATCTTTGATTGCCCAGTGGATGTAATTTCCTGTAATATATGCTGGATGTGAAACGTTATTCCCTGTATGTCGTACCTTTGCTTGATCGGTTTTGGTCCTGTGCATAATTGCTCGTCGTAATGGGCTCAAATTATATAATTTGGCCTAAAGACATGTACGAATTTTAGTGGGCCCATTAAGTTAATGGGCCGTTACTAGGTTGAAAGTTAATGGTCGGCCCTCTTACCTCTTGGGTCGTTAACATGCCGACATCAAAGCGGGCAACAAGTGGCCCCAATTTATTTCACGGGCCGTTAACAGGCCGTAACTAAGTTTGGGCTACATATGGCCCAACTATACTGTAGGCCTTTAGCACGCCGAAAGAGACAACGGGCTTGTACTGAACCATGAAGAGCATGGGCCGCTAAGAGGCCGAAAGTCGGGTCGTATTTGTAAATGTCCTAACTGTGTTGTGGGCCTTTAGCAGGCCGAAAGAGAAACCGGGCTGGTATTGGACCGTGACGGGCATGGGCCGTTAAAAGGCCAAAAGTAAGGTCCGACTACAAATGGCCCAACTCATTTATGGTCCATTAACAGGCTGAAAGGCACACATGACCGGGAATTGGCCCAACACTTAAATGGGTCGCTAAAAGTCCAAAACTCAGGTCCGACTACAAATGGCCCAACTGATTTATGGCCCGTCAACAGGCTGAAAGTGACACCGGGCCAGAAATTGGCCCAACACTTAAATGGGCCACTAAAAGGCCGAAACTCAGGTCCGACTACAAATGGCCCATTAGATTTATGGGCTGTCAATAGGCTGAAAGACACACCGGGCCGGAAATTAGCCCAACATTTAAATGGGTCGCTAAAAGGCTGAAAGATGTAAATCCTGAAAATTGGCCCATCCATTAAATGGGCCGTTAACAGGCCGAAATCTCATCGGGCCGATATTGAGCCCAAATATATAGCGGGCTGTTAACGGGATCGAACTGACGATGGGCTGCAATGGTGTCAAATCTTTAACGGGGCGTTGACGGGCCAAATTGGCACATCTCGTATGGGCCGTGGGCTTAAATGGACCTAACACAAGTAGGCCTTATATGGGCCAGCCTGCTAATTTTTACTGGGCCGGCCTTTTTCACCGGAATGGGCCACTGTTGGGTTATGCCATGTGTCGACCTGTCATAGGCGCCTCCTGTCAAATGAGTGGATGACATCTGTCCCAACGGTGGGGCAACACGTGTTTCCTGCAGCCAATGATGATTTTACACGTGGAAAATCCCCATTGGCCCGAGCGTTAACGGGTTATCGGATCGAAAACCGGACCCAAAAGCTTAACGGCGTTCCGTTACGGTGGATGCCATGTGTCGGTCACCCTTGACGAAAGCACTTCTGTGACGCGCAATTTATTGTCATGGAAGTGGACACTTCCGTGATGATAATTTTGGTAATGTCATGGAACACTTCTACGACATCATAGGTAAGACTATCTTGATTCTGTCATAAATTTTTCATGGATGTACATGCATGACAGAAAACGCGACCTACTGTGACAAACACGTATCATCACGGAAGTGTATTTTTTTTGTAGTGTCTCGAGCCCCTAGTGCTCTACCTGCTGCCACTCCCTACTGCGCCAGCGCATCCCTGGTGGCACTTCGGGAGGAGCACTAGGCTAAGGCCGCATCCACTCAGCCACGGCCTCAGCCGGGATAGCACAAGACCAGGAAAGCCTCGCGAGGGTGACGACAGCAGCAACAAGGGACCAAGCTTAGCAGGATGATGCCCCCGGGGCTGAAGAGGTCCCACCAAGCGATCAGGCGCTAGGGGCTCTGTTATCTCAGGAGGCGCCTCAACCTTCGGAAGACGCATGCCACATCAGCACACCCACCCTCGCCGAGCACCCAGTGTACTTCGTCAGCACAGTGTTGCGGGATGCCAGGGTAAGGTACCCAATGCCTCAGAAGTTCTTACTTGTGCTCTTGGTGGCCTTGCGTAAGCTGCGACACTACTTTCATGGTCACCCCATCAAAGTCGTCTCGGCCTACCCGTTGGAAAGGGTACTCAGGAGCCCCAACTCCGTTGGGAGAGTCGCCAAATGGAACATCAAGTTGAAGGCATTTCAGTTGGAATTCAGCACAACCAGGGTCATCAAGGGAGCCCCAGTCGCTGATTTTGTGGCTGAATGGATGGACGTACCAGAGCTCAAGGTGGGCGAGGATCGGTCCCTCTCCCCAGGAAGTGAGGCACCAGATGGCTGGGTCATGTACTTCGATGGTGCCTTGTCGCGGCAGGGCGCAGGGGCTGGTGCGGTGCTTAAATAACCCACTCAGGACAAGCTCTACTACGCCGTACAACTCTGTTTCCAGTAGGGCGAGAAGGTCTCCAACAGCATAGCAGAATATGAGGGCCTCACAGCAGGCCTGAAAGCGGCGGCAACACTGGGAGTGAAGCGCCTCGTCATCAAGGGCGATTCGCAATTCCTCGTCAACTTTTCCAACAAGGTGTATGAGCCGAAGGACGAGCACATGGAAGCATATCTCGCGGAAGTATGCAAGATGGAGAAGTAGTTCTGGGGACTGGAGTTGTAGCATGTGCCCCGCGACACCAACCAAGAGGCTTATGACATCGCCAGGAGGGCATCCAAACGCCTGCCCCAGGAGCCTGGCATTTTCGAGGAACAACTCTTCAAGCCGTCGGCGGCACCACCATTTTCAAGGACGGCTCAGCCTCGGGAAGAGCTCCCTCAGCCAGCTGCCACAGGAGCCTCGGCCTGTGGCCCGATCTCAGGAGCGCGCTTACTCTTGGCACTGGAGCCTCGGGAGGGATGCTGGACCTAGGAATTCAAGGAATACCTGACACAAGGGACGCTGCCGGATAAAGAAGTGGACGTGGAGCGCGTGGCCCGGCAGGCCACGGCCTACTGCATCCAAGACTGTTAGTTATATCAGAAGCGGTTGAATGATGTCTCTCTACGTTGCATCTCCAAGGAACAAGGGAAAGAGGTGCTGGATGACATACACGATGGAGATTGCGGGCACCACTCGTCGTCGTGGACCCTCGTCGGCAAGGCGTTTCATAGCGGATTCTATTGGCCTACGACACTCAACGACGCGACCGAGCTGGTGATGTCCTGTGAAGCCTGCCAATTCCACACCAAGCAGATCCATCAGCCAGCTCAAGGCCTACAGACCATCCCGCTCTCATGGCTGTTCGCGGTCTGGGGGCTGTATATCTTGGGCCCATTCCCTCGAGCGCCTGGGGGCTACCACTACCTCTACGTCGCCATTGACAAATTCACCAAGTGGGCGGAGGTGGAAGCCGTCCGCACCATCCCGACCGGCTCTGCAGTCAAGTTCATCAAAGGCCTCGTGACTTGGTTTGGGGTCCCTAACTGAGGGAGTCCTGGATAAGGGGGTATCCGGACAGCCAGACTATATACTTTGGCCGAACTGTTGGACTATGAAGATACAAGATTGAAGACTTCGTCCCGTGTCCGGATGGGACTCTCCTTTGCGTGGAAGGCAAGCTTGGCGTTCGGATGATAGATCTCCTTCTCAGTAACTGACTCTGTGTAACCCTAGCCCCCTCTAGTGTCTATATAAACCAGAGGGTTTAGTCCGTAGGACAGCAACAATCATGATCATAGGCTAGCTTCTAGGGTTTAGCCTCTACGATCTCGTGGTAGATCAACTCTTGTAATACTCATATCATCAAGATCAATCAAGCAGGAAGTAGGGTATTACCTCCATTGAGAGGGCCCCACCTTGGTAAACATCGTGTCCCCAGTCTCCTGTTACCACTAGCCTTAGACGCACAGTTCGGGAACCCCTACCCGAGATCCGCCGGTTTTGACACTGACATTGGTGCTTTCATTGAGAGTTCCACTGTGTCGTCGCGATAATGTTTGATGGCTCGTCTCGTTGTCAAGGACAACATCACCTCGGGGGGAGCCCTGGCCCTAGGCCAAACTCTCTGGCTGGGCGGCTTCATCATAACTGCCCGATCGGCTGTCGCACCGACGATGACTTCTCAGGTCATCAAAAATAGCCTCCACGTCGATTCGGAACTCGCCGAATAGATGGACCCAATGGAGCTCTCCTCCCTTAATGAGCTCTTGGATCGTATCGCCGCCCTGGGCATCGCTACGGACTATGACCGGATCGGGCTTAAACCCAACCAAAGGGAGATTTACTCTCCGCCGGTCACCCATGAGATAGCGGTAGTGGAAGAGCATCATACGAATTCTCCCTCTATTTTGAGGACGAACTATGTCCGGATTTCCGAGCTCTCTGAGCCGCACACCCGCTCGCGGGAGGACATGACCCAAACCCCGATTTCAGAATAAGGCAGCGGGCCGAAGAAATTGGGAAACATCCCGGAGTCCGAGCCGTTAAGCTCGGAAGCTTCTTTGCCCCTGGGTCTCAGATTGGGTTAGGATTCGGATTCAAAACCATCCACCCACCCAGACTTATTCAATATTTCGCATATCAGACAAGATCCCCAAGAGACAGTACATCATTACTAGGCCAGATTCCCCCTTGTGATAAACAGGGTCAAGGACTGTCACGAGGAAGATGCAATCTCCCTCTTTTGCAAAAATTGCACGGACAAAGGAATCCTCAATGCTATAAGTCGCTGTGACATAGTACACTTCGCTGACTTAGCGGCCATAGTGCAAAAATACAGCGCGATGGAAAGCGCCTGGAAAACCCAAGCAAACATCTGGGATAATCTGGCTCTCATTAAACCCTTCGTCCAAACTAAAAGGGCAAACTCTCGTAAGTTACCCGATTCACTTACCAAAAAACCAAAGCCCGATGCAAGGCGTGGAACCATATTGGAGGAATGGCTCAATGGGCCATGCAAAATTCACAGCACACTGGATACCACGCCAACACATAGCCTTAGAGCATGTTGGATACTCGGGCAGGTAGCAAAGAGAAGCGAGGATCTCCTCATAAATCATACAGCAGAGCAACATCCCGCCGGAAATAACAATATGGTATTGACAGTCTTCGAGACTTTCGCCTCAAATAATAGGCGCAAGCAAGCTCAACACAGTCTCGCCGAAGTTTGCCACATGGCAACAATAAATCCATGGAACGACATGACCATAACTTTCAATGCCAGTGACGAACCTCAATTCCGAACAATTCGGGCACCAGCCGCCTTGTTCCTTAGTCCAATCGTGGACAGTTTCCGGCTCACTAAGGTGCTCATGGACGGCGGAAGTGGATTAAACCTCATCTACGAGGAAACCCTCAACACGATGGAAATTGACAAAAGCCGCATCGAGCAAAGCAGCACGACCTTCAGGGGAATCATCCCTAGTCGGGAGGCATGGTGTGTGGGAAAAATTACACTGGATGTGGTATTCGGCATGCCAGAAAATTACAGGTCTGAAGAAATCACGTTCCAAGTGGCCCCGTTTAGCAGTGGATACCGCGCCCTCTTATGGCGGGACGCATTCACGAGCTTTCAAGCTATACCCCATTACAGGTACATGAAGCTCAAAATGCCCAGACCCAATGGAATCATCACTCTAGCTAGTGACCCAGACATCGCGCTCCGAGCCGAAAATAAAACTGCCACACTAGCCCTGGAGGCATTATCCGAAGACCTTGCGGCCGAACAAGTAACAACACTGCGCGCCACAGTGGACAAAGATGACACGATACTTGACAAGCGACCCAAGTCCACCTCTTTCAAGCCCGCAGACGAGATAGTCAAATTCCAGGTTCACCCAATGGACCCCACAAAGACAGCTGCCATTGGGACACAGTTGAACCCCACAATGGACGCTGCACTGCGAGATTTCCTACGTGAGAATTGGGACATTTTCACCTGGCATCCTTCAGACATGCCGGGCATCCCACGTAGGCTGGCCGAGCACAGCCTCAATATACTGAAAGGATACAAGCCAGTCAAGTAGACTCTTGGGCGTTTCTTAGAGCCTAAGCGGCAAGCCATGGGAGAAGAGCTAGCCAAGCTACTCGAGGCCGGATTCATCAGAGATATAAAATATCTGGGTTGGCTAGCAAACCTAGTAATGGTACCAAAGAAGGACAAATCCTGGTGCCTATGTGTCGATTTCAAGGACCTCAATAAGGCTTGCCCTAAGGATCCCTTCCCCCTCCCTCACATTGACCAAATCTTTGACGCCACCGCAGGACATGACTCACTGTGTTTCCTCGACGCATACTCCGGATACCATCAAATAAAGATGGTGGAATCTGACCAAGCCACAACGGCCTTGATAACACCATATGGCCCCTTCTGTTTCAAGACTATGCCTTTCAGGCTCAAAAACGCCGGCGCAACTTATCAACACATGATTCAGACATGCCTAGAGAAGCAAATCTGCAAAACAGTGGAGGCATATGTTGATGATGTGGTCATCAAAACAAGACACGTCGAAACTCTAATAGATGACTTGAGACTAACGTTTGACAACCTCCGAACATACGACATCAAGCTCAACCCGGAAAAATGTGTCTTTGGTGTCCCCTCAGGGAAATTGCTCGGCTTCATTGTTTCCAATAGAGGAATCGAAGCAAATTCGGCAAAAATCCGAGCTCTATCACAATTGGCTATCCCAATAGACCTCAAGCAGATCTAGAAACTAACTAGATGCGTGGCTGCCTTAAGCCGCTTTATCTCCCGATTAGGAGAAAAGGCACTACCTCTTTATCGCCTTCTTCGGCGCACCAAACACTTCGAGTGGGCGGATGCGGCCACAGCCGGACTGGAAGAAATAAAGACCCTATTGGCCAGTAATCCAATCCTCACCGTGCCAAATATTGGCTAACCAATGCTATTATACATAGCTGCGACACCCCAGGTTGTAAGGGCAGTGCTCGTCGTCGAACGAGAAGCAGACGAACACAAGTTCCCGCTCCAAAAGTCGGTATATTACGTGTCCACTGTCCTCAGTCCATGCAAATCCTGATATCCACACTATCAAAAGATAGCATACGCGGTCTTCATGGCATCCCGGAAGTTATGACACTACTTTCAAGAGTGCTCGATTACGGTGGCGTCCAAAGTACCACTCAATGACATAATAAATAACCGCGACGCTATGGTCCGGATTGCCAAATGGGCTATTGCGCTCCTTCCATTCGACATTACATACAAACCACGGCGAGCCATCAAGTCGCAAGTACTGGCTGACTTTGTCGCCGAATGGACAGAAGCCGAACTCCCTAAAGAGTACGACGCCTACTCCAATTGGATCATGCACTTCGACGGCTCTAAAATGCTTGCCGGGCTGGGAGCAGGTGTTGTCCTGACATCCCCCACTGGAGACACGGTCCAATACGTACTCCAAATATTATACATAGATTCCAACAATGCGGCCGAATATGAGGCTCTGTTGCATGGTCTTCGGATGGCAGTCTCCATGGGCATCCAACGCCTAGAAGTGCGCGGGGACTTGAACCTCGCAATATCACAAGTAAACGGAGACTTTGATGCCAAGGATCCGAAAATGGTGGCCTACCGTAATGCCGTCCTCAAAATATCAGCTCGGTTCGAGGGGCTCGAATTCCACCATGTGGTCCGAGAAAACAATCAAGCGGCAGATATTCTTGCCCGCATCGGCGGTGAATGCGACCCCGTCCCACCTAATATCTTCTTGGAAAGGCTGTTCAAGCCATCCGTGGTATGGGAAGGGGAGTCCAGCAATACCAGCCCGGCTCCGAACACAACCCCAGATTCTGAATCATCCGATGTAATCGGAGGCTCTGCCCTCGAAACAACACCTTCGGCCCACGAAATCATGGTTGTCATTGCCCCGTGGACTGGGCCCTTCTTAGCTTACCTAAATAGGCAAGAGGTCCCTGAGGACCAAAATGAGTCACATTGTATTGTGCGATGTTCTAAGGCCTACAAAGTCCATGAAGGAGAGCTCTACAAGAAAAGCACTACCGGAGTGCTCCAAAGATGCATCTCCAAAGAGGAAGGGCTGCAGCTCTTAGCCGAAATCCATTCCGGACTCGGCGGGCACCATGCTGCAGCTCGGGCACTTCTAAGCAAGGCCTTCCGTACAGGTTTTTACTGGCCGACAGCCCGGGCTGATGCACAGGACCTTGTCCAACATTGCGTTAGATGCCAACACTTCGCCAATCAGAGCCATATGCCCCCTACCGCTCTACAAACAATCCCCATAACTTGGCCCTTCACGGTCTGGGGGCTGGACATGGTCGGACCTCTTAAAGGGGGAAGCCATAAGAAAAAATACTTATTGGTCATGGTGGACTAGTTCACCAAATGGATAGAAGCCAAACCAGTTAAAACGGCCGAATTTGGACCAGTGATAGACTTCATATCAGGGGTTGTACACCGTTATGGTGTCCCCCACACCATCATCACTGACAATGGCTCAAATTTCATAGCCGATGAGGTGAAAACTTGGTGCGGCAACATGGGCATCAAGCTCGATTACGCCTCTGTCTATCACCCCCAAACAAACGGTCAAGTCGAACGTGCAAATGGTCTCATCATGAGTGGCATCAAACCCAGACTAGTGCGATCCTTGAAGGAATCAGACACACATTGGGTTGAGGAGCTCGACTTCGTACTCTGGGGGCTGCGGACCATGCCGAATCGTACCACCGAATACACACCATTTTTTATGGTGTACGGTGCAGAAGCAGTGCTACACTGCGATATAATCCATGACTCACCTCGCGTGCGCATGTACGAAAAGAAGGAAGCCGAACTAGATCGGCAAGACAACTTAGATGCTCTGGAGGAGGAGTGTGACGTCGCAAAAGCTCCCTCCGCATTCTATCAGCAGCAGGCTAGAAGGTATCAAAGCAGAGAAGTACGGGCCAAAACTTATAATGTTGGCGAACTAGTTCTACGCCTACCGGAGAAGAAGGACAAGCTCAAACCCAAGTGGGAGGATCCCTTCATCATTGATAAAGTTCTCACCGGAGGAGCGTACCGTCTGCACAATGCATCTGATAACAGACTCGAGCGGAACCCATGGAACGCGGCCAGACTCCAAAGATTCTATGCCTAGTGCCAAACTCAGTGTTCGTCTCCTTACCTCCGCAGTTTCAATTATGTCCTCCTTCTTCCTTTCTCGCCCTCTTTACCTTTTTCACATAAATCCTTAAATAATGTACGGATGCTTTGATCGCTCCGGCCACACTACGTGTGCTCATTATACCTGGGGGCTTCCTATACGGAAGCTATACATAATTACTCTAATGGCTCCCTGCCAACCACATATGCGTTTTATTTCCATATGTGCCTTTTCTTCACCATTATATGGATCGATATGACTTAAGTTTTGGCCATGCTGGGTTGCCTGGGTCTTGTGTTTATGCCCTACATTCCCGTTAATTTGGCTAGGGCATAAGGGGAGCACCTCTGTGATTGTTACTGCCGGTTCAGCCGGATGTGTACCTCAGACTGGGTGAAGCCGAAAGCTAGTGTTCTTAAGGGAATATTCGGTCGGTGAACAAAAGATGTTTTCATTTATTACAATGTGAATCCCCAGATGTTTTGTTACCTACGCTTCTGTTCGCAGTTTGGACATGCACATCGGTGCATGCGCACCCAGGGAAAGGAACCCCGAACGGAACTATTCTCTCTGGAAGATGTTTCTTACTATCCATGTAATATAACATAACTAGTTGGGTACTTGTCTGTTCAAGCACTTATGACCCCTACGCCTGGTTTCCATGCATACCCTGGTTATTCATAACTGTGTGGGTATTCGGATACACTTCGGACTGTCGGGTCCGGGGGCTGAAGCGAAAAGGTCCGTCATGACAAATGATTTTCAATCCAGCTAGGGCCTACATAGGTCCATTTAATTACATTGTCACTTGGACTGGCTATATTCTTCCTCTATACCATCCAACATGCTGTCTAGCCTACAATCCTGTTGGGAATACTTTGCGGCTAACGCTACTTGATCATATAGCAGACTTACGGGTATCTCTTGCCCATCTGACCCCACCGGTCCGACTTCGGCCATATGGTTCGGGTCAGCCTTGGCGTATCGCGTCTTCACCATGGCCCAAGGTTCCCTCGCACCTTGTTGGCAAGCTAATGTCTTCCAAAATCGGAAGTGCCACCATGCTCCTTTGAGCATCTCCACAACCTCGCAAATGCCTCCTGGCAAGGAAGAAGACGGCCACAAGGCTTGGGCAAGACCCTGCATCACCTGCCGAGCTCGCTCGTGCAGTTGTGAAAGATCTTGCAGCAAATCACCTGCGGATCCAGGCATCTCCTCTCCAGGACGGCCCGTCAGCATACCTACAGACATAACTCTGTTAAATTCGCTTTCTCGCCAAACTGTTTCATAGCTCGTTTAAAGCACTTACTATAAATGCCGCATCGAAGCCTCGTGTTCTCCTTTACGGAGTCAGCAAGCTGAGCCCGAACATCTGCCAGTTCGATGCTCAGTCGGATATTGGCATCTTGGAGATTATTTTTCTCTCGGATAACCTGTGTCAGCACGCGCTCACCTTCCTTCAGCTGACTTCGCAGATGTGGCTCAGTATCTTTAGCGATCTTCGGATTCTCCCTGGGATTGCTTGCAGAATCTTTTGTTAGATTTGTCAACTACGCCAAATATATAACTAGTATGCGTCCTTCTAAATTCCTTTATCAAGGTCAGTATTACCAGAAGAGGCCTTTTGGGATTCCTCCGCTCCGGCAACTGCGGCCTTCAGCTCGGTCTTGCACTCCTCCAGCTCCCGAGATAAATGGGTATTCTTATCTATAAGAACCTATACATACAATGATCCTCGAATCAGCTGTGCCAACTGTTTCAAGTCTCAGGGGCTACTACTACACATACTTATCAAATTTTCTCACCCGTATATCCTTCGCATACTGGTCCGTCGCTCTGGCAAGTCCATCTTGAGCAGCACGAATATATGCATCTCCGGAGTTGAAGGCATTGAAAGCCTCCTCGGAGAAAATATCATTGCGGAGTACGGCCCGTCTGCGCTAGTGATTCATGGCGCTCTCCACTTCAGAGTTTGTAGCGGAAAGCCTGTCCGCATCCTCTATGGGAGGGCAATTCGGCGTTGCCCCCACATCAGCCTCCACCCGTAAGTCCAGTTCCGGAATCCGGCTACTTGAGGCGTGGTCAGCAGGGTCACCAGATATAGTCTGGCGGCTGCTCTTTCTGCCAGGACATAATGAAAACTGTCACATTTCGGCAAAAATGATCACGGAGCAAGTTTAATTTGTACCTCTGCCCCGGTGTCTCAATCCTAACCGCCTTCCTCTTCAGCCTGCCCGGCCCAGGTGCCCTTTGCTATAAGCCCCCGCGGGCTCGGCACGGCGTCCTGATGGCCGTTTTTGTAAAAATACAACATGTCCGTGTAAGGCACGGCATAATTTGGAAGTTAGGGCTCCGGCTTTACTTACATTCGACACCGGGAGCAGCCCGGAATAATCAGCAAGGATGGCCACCAAGGCGCTGTCACGACTTGCTTGATAGAATGTCCCATCGGCAAGCTCCACAGATATATCCGGATCTTCTTCAAGTCTGGGGTCGAGAGCCCGGCCAGGATCCTCTGGCTGCGGAGGTGGGCTGTTGAAGTTTTACACGGCCCTTCTTAGTTCCTGCTTTGAAAATAGCAGGATGAATGATTGGTGACAAAGGACACAAGAATGAATAGAGTCGAGTGAAGAATGACAGCTTACCCAGCTTGGGGGGTTGTACATGGAAAATCCATCCCGTGGCCTAGTGCGGAGGAACTCCTCTTCTTCCCCTGTGTATAAATCGGACAATATTCTCGCCAGAGTGGTGGCGGAGTCCGGACCTTTATGACCGCAGCGGGTGGCATCGTCTTCTCCGTTTAAGTGCCACATGGGTTTCCCCCGATATTGAAGTGGTAGCACCCCCCGCATTATGAATATTGACATGACTTCTATTATTATCAGTCCTGATTAGGCCAGTATTTGCATCCTGCCCATCAGGTAGAGGACTTCTCTATCGTCTTCCTCCTGGGGGCTCTGATGGTGCCAAGTTTGGTGTTTCTTTAGCGGGGCGCTGTTGAACTTAGGAAGGCCTGGTCATACTGGGTCCGGAAGGGGGACGTCATCTAGGTAAAACCACTCCGAAGGCCAGTCTTCAGATGCCTTCTTTGGCGTGCCGGACAGGTATCCGGTCTAGGCGATGCGCCATATTTCGGCTCCGCCCACTTGATATATAGATCCCTTGTGATTGCGGGGGACAAGGCAGAATAACTTCTTCCATAAACCAAAATGAGCTTCACAGCCCAGGAATAGCTCGCAGAAGGCGACGAACCCTGCGATATGCAGTATGGAGGCAGGAGTGAAGTTATGCAGCTGGAGGCTGTAGAAATCCAGGAGCCCGCGGAGGAATGGATGGATTGTAAACCCGAGTCCTCTCAGCAAATATGGGACAAGGCATATCCGCTCCCCTCTAGATGGGTTTAGAAAATTCTCCGCTTTCTCCCCGCCGTTATAGGTGGCTAGTCCGGCTCGGATGGGGACCATGTATGCACGTGGAAGAAACTCTTGGGTCTGCAATTCTACTAAACGACTATGGGGGACAGAAGACTTTTTCCAGTCACCCGGCGTAGAGCTACGGGAGCAAGAAGAGGAGCTGCGGCGACCGGCCATGACGGGATGGATTTTTTTGGATGCACTCTATTCAATGCTTGCTTGGGAGAAGATGGTGAGAATTGGATCTTACGATCCCCGTCTCTTCAAATATACGGTTCACTTACAGGGTCAGGGTGGCAAATATAAAAATGCCCCGTCTCCTCGTATTCGCTCGACATGTGGAGATGGCCATTATTGAAGCACAGAGGCCGAGGAGTACAACATTAATGGGAGGCCGGACACCATTCGCTATGACAGGTACTCTGGATTTGGAGAAGAACCCGCCTGGCAATGCCGAAGACAATCTGCGTACAGGACTCATCGTCATTCAATCCTGGTTCGGGGGCTACTGAGGGAGTCCTGGATAAGGGGGTATCCGGATAGCTGGACTATATACTTTGGCCGGACTATTGGACTATGAAGATACAAGATTGAAGACTTCGTCCCATGTCCGGATGGGACTCTCCTTTGCGTGGAAGGCAAGCTTGGCGATTCAGATGATAGATCTCCTTCTCTGTAACCGACTCTGTGTAACCCTAGCCCCCTCCGGTGTCTATATAAACCGGAGGGTTTAGTCCATAGGACAACAACAATCATGATCATAGGCTAGCTTCTAGGGTTTAGCCTCTACGATCTCGTGGTAGATCAACTCTTGTAATGCTCATATCATCAAGATTTATCAAGCAGGAAGTAGGGTATTACCTCCACAGAGAGGGCCCAAACCTGTGTAAACATCATGTCCCCAGTCTCCTGTTAGCATTAGCCTTAGACACAGAATTCGGGACCCCCTACCCGAGATCCGCCGGTTTTGACAACGACACTAACCGCATCATCACCGACAATGGTTCGCAGTTCACTAGCAATCTCTTCAAGACGTATTGTGCTAACCTTGGAACGCAGATCTGTTACGCTTCGATGGTGCACCCCCGGAGCAACGGCCAGGCCGAGCGCGCCAACGCGGAGGTCCTGAGGGGCCTCAAGACCAGGACCTTCAAGAAGAAGCTGGAGGCCTACTGCAGGGGCTGGCACGATGAGCTCTAGTCCATGCTATGGTCCATCTGCACCACGGCCACCAAGCCAATGGGCGAGACCCCGTTCTTTCTCATCTACGGAGCAGAAGCGGTTCTCGCTCACGAGGTCAAGCGTCGCTCCGCATGGGTCCTGGCATTTGATGAGGCGCAGCAGGACGTCGTGCAGGGGATGGACCTCGTGCTGGGGGAGGAACACCGCTATGAAGCTATTCTACGGGCGGCAAGATACCAGCAGGCGTTGCGGCGGTATCACTGTTGAAGCATCCGCCCTAGGACGCTCGAGGTAGGTGACCTCATCCTGAGGCGGGTGCTCTCCAGGGAAGGGCTGCATAAGCTCTCACCCATGTGGGATGGCCCATTCAAGGTCGTCCACATCTCCAGGCCTGGCGCTGCACGCCTGGAGACCTAGAATGGGGTGCCCACCCCGAACGCCTGGAACATCCAGCACCTCCGGAAGTTCTACCCATGAAGCAAGGCCCGGTGCCTGTGAAGAAGGCCCAGTGCCTGTGAAGCTCGCCGCTTGTGACACTCTCACGTAATAATGAGTGGGGCTGTACACGCCCGGGAGTCTCACGAGTGCCGCCCTTGGGCCTCAGGGGCTCCCTCCCATGCCCAGTGGCAGCACTTAGCTCCGCGCTGGTGAGAAGACTAGAAGACTAGACTAGGTGCCAGACGCGGCTGTTCGTTTGCTTCCGAAGTTGGCTTGCTCTCCCTTGTTTGAACCTTGATTGAAGTTGCTTCTAATGTTCTTTGCCGGTTCTGTTCCATTGCTTTCTGCCTTCGTTTTGCATCTCCAGATCTTTGTCTGACTTACTCTCTCGCATGCCTCGCGAGGGGACTGTACAGGTTCTCTCGTGAGCCTTTTTCCCGATTTTCGTGAGGCACTCTCTTTCGAGTTTGCAGTGGGAGCATCCCTCTCTGTCCGTGCCCCTCGGGTACCGTGACACAAAGCGCCGGGCCATGGCGGGCAACCCTTGCGACCAGGGTTCAAAAAACGATAATCCCTTAATGAGTTTTTGCAGCTCCTAAGGCGCCAAGCTAAGTTGTTCCTACACGCCGACGTACAACAAGGATGCCATAAAAACAGCATAGGAACAATAAATGCAGCATGTTAACTAGGAAATCATAGGTTGTTGCAGGCCCCCACGGGGCACCCATACTTGTCTCTCTTAATGCAGGAAGGAAGGAAACTAAAACAAAAGCAAAATGTGCCCTGCGGTAGTTTGCGAGGAGGAATCTACGCTGGCCCCATGGGCTCAGTCAGACCCCGCCTCGCGCATCACCGGAGCGCGGCGATGGGACGACCCGCCGCCTCTCGAGGCGGGCACGACGGCATGGCAGGTGATCGTAGTCGCTGCTGAGGAGCTATCATCGGAGTAAGAGCCGCCATAGCTTGACGAGTCGCGGTTGCCGCCGGGAGCAAGTTCGCCTTCACCCACATCGTGACCGTTGCCAAGGCTGAGCACCTCATTGCCGTTGTTGTCTTCAGGGCAGCACCCAACACGCGACCATCCTCTCCGAACACCCTCACGTAGAGGGTTGCATCGCCACCGTACTTGAAGTGGAGGGTGCACCGCCTGCCCAGACCTCGCGCATGGGCAAACGTCTGCCAGCCTCGAGCCAAGGCTGCGTTGCCAGGGTCAGAGACCTCCACCGCGACCCAGGAGGCCTTACTGCAGCAGCCGCCGCCTGCAACCAGAGACCGCCTGGGCCAGCGGCAGGCAGCTCGCCGACGAAGACGCGCAGGAGCTGAAGCCAGTTGCCGGCCGGGTTCTCCGACCACACGACAAATTCCGGTTGCACCTCCACCGAGTGGAAGCACACCCGGGGAGGCCGCACAGCCACGGCACGCCTTCCTCCACAAACCGGACTGCCTCGACATGGGCAGCCCCCACCATGTGAAGGGCCACCGCCACGGCCGCGGGGAGCCACGGCGGGGGTCGCGGAGTGCTTGCGAGGGCGACCGCGTCCGCGCTTGGGCGGAGGAGAGCCAGGCCCTTCCTGGCGAGCCTTCCCCTTCTCTATGGCCGAAAACCTCTTCGCAGGCACCATTGGGGATGCTACAAGCAGCAGAGCGAGGGAGGAGAAGCGAGTGGAACGGGAAGAGATGGGCGACGGGGGCTCTCCCCTTCCTCATTTATAGCCCAAGGGAGGCCAACCGTCGACCTCCATGATCGCAGGTAATGATGACCCTTTTTTGCATGCAGCAGGGACTCGTCCAGTTGGGCAGTTGCCGAGGCAGCATGGGGAAGCGGAGACACCCATGTCCAATCAGTCGCCACACTCGAAAGGCCGTAGGCTTTTGGGGCCCGCAGTGCTTCGTACTTGCCCTTTGGCTTCGCCGCTAAGCAAAGTCCGAGTGCGCCTTGGGCCCGGGGGCTACTATCGGTGTTCTGGGAACGGGGGTTCCCAGACTTGCCCGCCTGCGGCCCGCGGTGTGGCTCCACCAATGGCCCCATGCGGCCCGTCTTCATCAGTTAGCGCTCAAGAGCCTCGTGAGGCGGACGATGCAAGGCCTCCTCGGGAGCGGCCTCCCTAGGCAGGCTCGCCAGGGGGCGGGGAGATCAAGGAAAGTGGTACCTCGCGAGGTTCCCGTGATGCAAGCCATGATGACCAAGGACAGGTGGGCGCCAGGTGCATGCCAGCGCACGTAGTGCCCTTGTTTACCCTTTGGTGCTAAGGGGGCAAGCACAGGCGCAGAGTACCGAGGCATCAGGCAAAGGTTTCCATATCCGAGCAACAAGACCAAGACCAGCAGGACGGCAGGACAGGGGTCATCGTGGAGCCCAAGACGACATCACTACCAGTGCCTTTGACAGGCGAATACCACCTTTAGTCAGGATAACTTGTACTACTTATCCCCTTTCAAATTGGCCATTGTTGGATCCCTTCCTGCTCAATATTTGGGGAGAGTAACAGGGCCTCTATAAATAGGTAGCCACCACCATTGGAAATGGCGGGGGGAACAGATCGACTAGTTCCAGCTAGAGCACCTCACCTCCCGAGGCTAGTTCATCCTCTGTACTATCTATCATCAGCCCAAAAGGCAATCCACCACCACCACACTGGAGTAGGGTATTACACCACAATGGTGGCCTGAACCAGTATAAATCTTGTGTCTCTTGTATTGTGAGTTGAACAAGCTAAGCTTAGAGATCGCGGCGAGGCTGAGAGGCGAGATTCGGTAGGGGGAAATCTTTTTGCGGACCCCAGTGTTCGAACCTCAAGGGTTTTGCCGGAACCTGAAATCCGACAATCGTATGATTCAATGTTCATGGGTTTAAACCTTCTGGGAACTGGTGCTCCATTACCTCATCGGTGAAGCATAGGGGGTGTGCGGCTCCTCTGTATTGGGCGACATCACGATGCAGTTCGGATGAAGTCCTTATGCGGTTTTTGTCCCGGGTGAGGTTGTGTTTATCGCGCCAGGCCTGATGGTTGTCTTCTCGCATTGGTGCACGCCCCCTTGATCCATAAATTGATCTCGTATGACCGGATCTATTGTCCAGGTCCTGTCACAGGTCGTGCGTCTACCCTTCAACCGCTGTTTCTCTGCCTCTAGGGAGAGGTGGCGCAGGTTGGTGTTCAGCTTGGGTTGCCGCTCTGTCCGGGCCACAAGGTGGTCGGTCATGCCTGTCAGCCATGTTGCACGCTGCCGGTATAGGCTCTGGGGCCTCATCATCACATTGGGAGAGCAACCTGCGCTTTGGGTAACTCTTAGTTAGGCGCTCGAGGCCGTATTCCTCGGCTGCCAGGACATTAGTCCATCTGTCATTGAGTAAATCCCGATCGTCTTGAAGTTGCTGCCACTTCTTTTTCAGGCTTCTTGCTGTGGCTATTAGCCAGCCCTTAAAGCGCTCTTGTTCAAGGGGGTCCTCTGGTATGATGAAGTCTTCGTCTCCAAGGCTCTCATCCTCTTTGGAGGTTGGTACATAGTTACTATCCTCCGAGCCCTCGTTCCCGATAGGATCATCGGGGTTGACTTGCCCCTCTTCCCAATCATCATGTTCGGATGCTGGCTCGACAGGGGCATCTTGGTCTTCGGTGTTATCTGGGGTGTTATTGTCTTCGGTGCCGGTATTGCTGTCTTTTTCGCGACGCAATTTTGATCGGCGCCGCTAACGTCGACGCTTCATAGGTGCTTCAGAAGATTCATCTTCTAGATTCTTCCCATTGTCGTTGTCATCCTATTTTGGTGTGTCCACCATGTATACGTCATACGAGGAAGTGGTCGTCCAGCGTCCGGTAAATGGCGGGTTCTGGCTCTTCTGATCTCCGGTATCATTATCCATACCGTCGATGTCTTCGGAATCGTAGTCGAGCGTGTTGGCTAGATCCTCGATAGTGGCTATGAAGTGGGTGGTGGGTGGGACGTGAAATTCTTGGCTCTTAGCCCCTAGTGAGGGCTGGGCGTAGTTTGGCAGCAATCCTTCTGTAATGGCGAGAGATCGCATTAAGTCCAACGCCTCGTTTAAGAGTGAGGTTTGGACAGGGGAGCGAGAGTCTGTGGAGCAGGGTGGGATAGGAGTGCCCAGGCCGAGCTCGCGTAACACATACCTCGATAGTTCGGATCTTGTGTTCGGGGAGGAGTCTGGCTTTGTGTTGATGAAGGGAGCCTGGTATAACTCTGGGCCTGCCGATGAAACGATCCCCTTCGTATCTCCGGTGTTGAGCTCTACGGCTGCAAAGAGTCCGGCGGTCTCTAAATTTCCATCTTCAAACTCAGTGAGGTGTTCCGGATCTAAGGCCGGAGCTGCAGATGAAGCCGTGAACCCTTGGAAGACCAAGTCTCCATGGATACCAGCGACGTAGTTTAGGTTTCCAAAACTGATCTGATGACCAGTGGTATAGCTGTCGATCTGCACCAGATGGCTAATCGAATTGGCACGCAGTGTGAAGCCGCCGAATACAAAGATTTGGCCGGGGACAAAAGTCTCCCTCAGGGTGGTATTGTTGTGGATGATTGATGGAGCCATCGAGCCTTCTGGTGAGGACACAGTGGAACTCTCAATGAAAGCACCAATGTCGGTGTCAAAACCGGCGAATCTCGGGTAGGGGGTCCCGAACTGTGTGTCTAAGGATCGAAGGTAACAGGAGGTAGGAGACACGATGTTTACCCAGGTTCGGGCCCTCTTGATTGAGGTAATACCCTACTTCTTGCTTGATTGACTTTGATGAGTATAGGGGTTACAAGAGTTGATATACCTCGAGATTGTAATGGCTAAACCCTAGATGTCTAGCCTGTATGATTGTGCTTGCCCTACGGACTAAACCCTCCGGTTTATATAGACACCAGAGGGATCTAGGGTTGTATAGAGTTGGTTTCCAGAGAAAGGAAGGTGCATGATCCGAACACCAAGCTTGCCACCCACGCAAAGGAGAGCCCCATCCAGACACGGGGAAAGATCTTTAATCTCATATCTTCACGACCCATTAGTCCGACCCATATCACATAGCTCGGATGCCCGAGGACCCCTTAGTCCAGGACTCCCTCAGCGCCCCCTAGCTCGTGGATGACTCGATGACCCCCCTGACGTGAGACCGACGCCAAAAATTCCTATAAAACAGAAACCCCCAAAACGAAACCTAGACCGGGAGTTCCAGCACCGCAAGCCTCTATAGCCACAAAAACCAGGAGAGACCATGTTCCGGCAACCTGCCGGAGAGGGAAACCCATCACCGGTGGCCATCTTCATCATCCCGGAGCTCTCCATGAAGAGGAGGGAGTAGTTCACCCTCGGGGCTGAGGGTATGTACCCGTAGCTATGTGTTTGATCTCTCTCTCTCTCTCTCTCTCTCTCTCTCTCTCTCT
>NC_041385.1:663865384-663865733 GCF_002162155.2 Triticum dicoccoides | reverse complement strand
AGCTACCAAAACCCAATCGGGACCCTGTTCCGGCACCCTGCCGGAGGGGGGAAACCCTCACCGGTGGCCATCTTCATCATCCCGACGCTCTCCATGACGAGGAGGGAGTAGTTCACCCTCGAGGCTGAGGGTATGTACCAGTAGCTATGTGTTTGATCTCTCTCTCTCTCTCTCTCTCTCTCTCTCTCTCTCTTTCTCTCTCGTGTTCTTGATTTGGCACGATCTTGATGTATCGCGAGCTTTGCTATTATAGTTGGATCTTATGTTTCTTCTTCCCCTCTACTCTCTTGTAATGGATTGAGTTTTCCCTTTGAAGTTATCTTTATCGGATTTAGTCTTTAAAGATTTG
>NC_041385.1:663858602-663865374 GCF_002162155.2 Triticum dicoccoides | reverse complement strand
GCCACAAAAACCAGGAGAGACCATGTTCCGGCAACCTGCCGGAGAGGGAAACCCATCACCGGTGGCCATCTTCATCATCCCGGAGCTCTCCATGAAGAGGAGGGAGTAGTTCACCCTCGGGGCTGAGGGTATGTACCCGTAGCTATGTGTTTGATCTCTCTCTCTCTCTCTCTCTCTCTCTCTCTCTCTCTCTTTCTCTCTCGTGTTCTTCATATGGCACAATCTTGATGTGCCGCGAGCTTTGCTATTATAGTTGGATCTTATGATGTTTTTCCCGCTCTACCTCTTGTAATGGATTGAGTTTTCCCTTTGAAGTTATCTTATCGCATTGAGTCTTTAAGTATTTGAGAACACTTGATGTATGTCTTGCGTGGGATACCCCTGGTGACAATGGGGTATTCTATTGATTCACTTGATGCATGTTTTGGTGATCAACTTGCGGGTTTTGTGACCTTGGGAATCTATGCATAGGGGTTGGCACACGTTTTCATCTTGACTCTCCGGTAGAAACTTTGGGGCACTCTTTGAAGTTCTTTGTGTTGGTTGAATAGATGAATTTGAGATTGTGTGATGCATATCGTATAATCATACCCGCGGATACTTGATGTGACATTGGAGTATCCAGGTGACATTAGGGTTTTTGTTGATTCCTGTCTTAAGGTGTTATTTTACTACGAACTCTAGGGCTATTTGTGACACTTATAGAAATAGCCCAGTGGATTGATCGGAAAGAATAACTTCGAGGTGGTTCCATACCCTACCATAATCTCTTCGTTTGTTCTCCTCTATTAGTGACTTTGGAGTGACTCTTTGTTGCATGTTGAGGGATTATTATATGATTTAATTATGTTATTATTGTTGAGAGAACTTGCACTAGTGAAAGTATGAACCCTAGGCCTTGTTTCTAAGCATTGCAATACTGTTTTAGCTCACTTTTACCACTTGCTACCTTGTTGTTTCTATATTTTTAGATTACAAAAACCGATATCTACCATCCATATTGCACTCGTATCACCATCTCTTCACCGAACTGGCGCACCTATACAATTTACCATTGTATTGGGTGTGTTGGGGACACAAGAGACTCTTTGTTAGTTGGTTTCGGGGTTGTTTGAGAGAGACCATCTTCATCATACGCCTCCCACGGATTGATAAACCTTAGGTCATTCACTTGAGGAAAATTTGCTACTGTCCTACAAACCTCTGCACTTGGAGGCGCAATAACAAGGTTGTGTAGTAGACATCAAGCTCTTTTCTGGCACTATTGCCGGGGAGGTTAGGTATATCTTTCGATCTTGCAGTTGAATCTTTTAGTTTCTTGTTTTATCACTAGTTCAGTTTATAAAATAAAACTACAAAAAATGGAATTGAGGGTGCCTCATATGCTTCATCTTTTTAATGTCTTCCGTGAAAATGAGGATTCCTATAATTGTGCCAAAGTGTTTGAAGAAGAATGCATTAAAATGTTTGGCACTAAATCTTTGAATGATAAGCATGATTGCAATGTTGTTAGTATGAACTCTTTGAATATCCATGATGCTAATGATATGCAAAGCCACAAGCTTGGGGATGCTATGTTTAATGAAGATGATACTTTTAGTCCCCCAAGTTTTGATGGCAAATTTATTATGATGAAAGCATGCCTCCTATCTATGATGATTATATTGATGAAAGTGGGTTTGGAAGAGTGTCAACTTTAGGAAGTAATGATCCCACTATTTTGGAGAGTGTTGAATCTTATTGTGATAATTATGGAAGTGGATTTGGAGAGGTCATGACTTTATTTAGTGATGAATCCACTATTTCGGAAGAGGTTCCAATTGATTATGAGAACAAATTTGCTATATACGATGATTATTGTGATAACATGTATGCTATAAAGAATAATGATAACCATGAACCTTGTCATCTTGATTTTAATTTTCAATTCTATTATGCCTCACATGATAGTTATTTTGTTGAGTTTGCTCCCACTACTATTCATGAGAAGAAATTTTCTTATGTGGAGAGTAATAAAATTTCTATGCTTGTGGCTCATGAAAAGAATGCTTTGTGTGATGGTTATATTGTTGAATTCATTCATTATGCTACTGAAAATTATTATGAGGCACGAATATGTGCTAGTAGGAATTGCAATAATATCAATTTTCCTCTCTATGTGTTTAAAATCTTGAAGTTATGCTTGTTTTGCCTTCCTATGCTAGTTGATTCTTGTTCCCATAAGTTGTTTGCTCACAAAATCCCTATGCATAGGAAGTGGGTTAGACTTAAATTTTCTAGTCATATTCTTCATGATGCTCTCTTTGTGTTTCAATTCTTATCTTTTATGTGAGCATCATTGAAATCATCATGCCTAGCTAAAAATGCATTAAAGAAAAGATCTTGTTAGGAGACAACCCAATATTTACCCATACTGTTTTCGTGAGTTCACATGATTAAGCTACTGTTGTAATCATGTTTTTTTAGCTTTTGTTTCAATAAAGTGCCAAGTAGAACCTTTAGGATAGCTTGTGGTGACAGTTGTGTTGATCCTGCTGAAAATTAGAAACATTTGTGCTCAGTAAATAATTTCCAGAATATTATTGAAACGTGCTTTTGACATTATTATTTTTGCTATGGATTGGTGCACAATTTCATCAGGTGGAACTAATTGTTTCAGAATTTTTGGAGTTACATAAGTATTCGTGAGTTACGGATTACTACAAACTGTTCTGTTTTTGACAAATTCTATTTTCTATGTGTTGTTTGCTTATTTTGATGAATCTGTGAGTAGTATCCGAGGGTATTAACCATAGAGAAGTTGGAATACAGTAGATATTACACCAATATAAATTTATAATGAGTTCACAACAGTACCAAAAGTGGTGATTTATTTTCTTATACTAATGGAGCTTACGAGATTTCTGTTGAGTTTTGTGTTGTGAAGTTTTCAAGTTTTGGGTAAAGATTCAATGGACTACAGAATAAGGAGTAGAAAGAGCATATGCTTGGGGATACCCAAGGTAATATTCAAGGACAACCAAGAGCCTAAGGTTGGGGATGCCCCGGATGGTATCCCCTCTTTCATCTTCGTTCATCGGTAACCTTACTTGGAGCTATATTTTTATTCACCACATGATATGTCTTTTGCTTGGAGTGTCATTTTATTTTATTTTGCCTTTCTTGATGTTTGAATAATATCCCAAGATCTGTAACTCTTAAATGTTAGAGATTCTTCACATAGTTACATAATTATTCGACTACTCATTGGTCTTCACTGATATCTTTTGGAGTAGTTTGTCGTTTTCTCTAGTGCTTCAATTATATCTTTTTAGAGAATGGTAGTGGTTTTATTTTGAAGAAATTGTTGAACTCTCATGCTTCACTTATATTATTTTGAGAGTCTTAAACAGCATGGTAATTTGCTTAGGTTATGAATTTAGTCCTAATATGATGGGCATCCAAGAGGGATATAATAAAACTTTCATATAAAGTGCATTGAATACTATGAGAAGTTTGATTCTTTATGATTGTTTTGAGATATGCAGATGATGATATGAGAGTCATGCTAATGGAGTAATTATTAATTTGAGAGATACTTGTGTTAAAGTTTGTGATTCCCGTAGCATGCACGTATGGTGAACTGTTATGTGATGAAGTTGGAGCATGATTTATTTATTGATTGACTTCCTTATGAGTGGAGGTCGGGATCGCGCGATGGTTAACTCCTACCAACCCTTCCCCTAGGAGCATGCATGTAGTGCTTGGTTTTGATGACTTGTAGATTTTTGTAATAAGTATGTGAGTTCTTTATGACTAATGTTGAGTCCATGGATTATACGCACTCTCACCCTTCCACCATTGCTAGCCTCTCTAGTATCGCGCAAATTCGCTGGTACCATACACCCACCATATACCTTCCTCAAAACAGCCACCATACCTACCTATTATGGCATTTCCATAGCCATTCCGAGATATATTTCCATGAAACTTTCCACCGTTTCGTTTATTATGACACGCTTCATCATTGTCATATTGCTTTGCATGATCATGTAGTTAACATCATCTTTGTGGCAAAGCCACCGTTCATAATTTTTTCATACATGTCACTCTTGATTCATTGCACATCCTCGTACACCGCCGGAGTCATTTCATATAGAGTCATAGTTATTTCTAACCATCGACTTGTAATTCTTGAGTTGTAAGTAAATAAAAGTGTGATGATCTTCATTATTAGAGCATTGTCCCATGTGAGGAAAGAATGATGGAGACTATGATTCCCCCACAAGTCGGGATGAGACTCCGGACGAAAAATAAAAAAATAATTAAAAAGACACCATAAAAAGTGGGAAGGCCCAAATAAAAAATAAAAATAAAAAAATGAGAGAAAAAGAGAGAAGGGGCAATATTACTATCCTTCTACCACACTTGTGCTTCAAAGTAGCACCATGATCTTCATGATAGAGAGTCTCCTATGTTGTCACTTGCATATACTAGTGGGAATTTTCATTATAGAACTTGGCTTGTATATCCCAATGATGGGCTTCCTCAAAGTGCCCTAGGTCTTCGTGAGCAAGCGAGTTGGATGCACACCCACTTAGTTTTCTTTTGAGCTTTCATACACTTATAACTCTAGTGCATCCATTGCATGGCAATCCCTACTCGCTCACACTGATATCTATTGATGGGCAGCTCCATAGCCCGTTGATACGCCTAGTTGATGTGAGACTATCTTCTCCTTTTTGTCTTCTCCACAACCACCATTCTATTCCACCTATAGTTCTATGTCCATGGCTCACGCTCATGTATTTCGTGAAGATTGAAGAAGTTTGAAAATACTAAAGTATGAAACAATTGCTTGGCTGAAACCAGGATTGTGCATGATTTAAATATTTTGTGTGATGAAAATAGAGCATAGCAAGACTATATGATTTTGTAGGGATAGCTTTCTTTGGCCATGTTATTTTGAGAAGACATGATTGCTTTGTTAGTATGCTTGAAGTACTATTGTTTTTAGGTCAATATTAAACTTTTGTTTTGAATCTTATGGATCTGAATATTCTCGCCACAATATAGAAGATTACTGATACATCTCCAACGTATCTATTATTTTTAATTATTCCATGTTGTTTTATTATCAATCTTGGATCTTTTATAATCATTTTATAGTCATTTTATATCATTTTTGGTACTAACCTATTGAAATAGTGCCAGGTACTAGTTGTTGTTTTCTGCATCTTTATTACATCGTAGGAAATCAATATCAGACGGAGTCCAAATGCCACAAAACTTTACGTTGATTTTTTATGGACCAAAAGGAAGAAGTTGGGCCCTGGCTGCACCTGTGGGGAGTCCCAAGGAGGGGATAACCCACGAGGGTGCGCCAGGAGGCCCAGGCGTGCCCTGGTGGGTTGTGCCCACCTCGGGTGCCCCCTAGACCGCCTCTTTACTCTATAAATAGCCCAACATTCTAGAAACCCTAGGGGAGTCGACGAAAAATTCATCCAGCCGCCGTAGAGTCCAGAACCACCAGATCCAATCTAGACACCATCACGGAGGGGTTCACCACTTCCATTGGTGCCTCTCCGATGATGCGTGCGTAGTTCTTGGTAGACCTTCAGGGTCCGTAGTTAGTAGCTAGATGGCTTTCTCTCTCTCGCTAAATTCTCAGTAGAATGGTCTCTTGGAGATCCATATGATATACTCTTTTTGCGGTGTGTTTGTTGGGGTCCGATGAAGTTCGAGTTTATGATCAGTTATATCCTTTTATATCCATGAAAGTTATTTGAGTTTCTTTGATCTCTTATATGCATGATCTCTTATAGCCTCGTTTTTCTTCTCCGATATTTGGGTTTTGTTTGGCTAACTTGATCTATTTATGTTGCAATGGGAAGAGGTGCCCGGTAGTGGGTTCGATCTTACGGTGCTTGATCCCAGTGATAGAAAGGGAACCGACACGTATGTATCATTGCTACTAAGGATAAAAAGATGGGATCTATATCTATGCAATAGATAAACGGATCTTGTCTAAATCATGTCATCGTTGTTATTGCATTACTCCGCTTTTCCATGAACTTAATACACTAGATGCATGTTGGATAGCGGTCGATGTGTGGAGTAATAGTAGTAGATGCAGGCAGGAGTCGGTCTACTTATCTTGGACGTGATGCCTATGTAATGATCATTGCCTAGATATCATCATAATTATTTGAAGTTCTATCAACTGCCCAACAGTAATTTGTTTACCCACCGTTCGCTATCTTTCTTGAGAGAAGCCACTAGTGAAACCAACGGCCCCCGGGTCTTCTTTCTCATATATTTGCCTTGCGATCTACTTTTTCCTTGTGTTTATTTTCAGATCTATTAAACCAAAAATACAAAAATACCTTGCTGCCATTTATTCTTATTTATTTTATTTGGCGTTCGATCTATCAATCTACTACAAATTTACCTCACGTCCTTTGCCTATCTTGAGGCGCCGTACCCCAAAAGGGATTGACAACCCCTTTAACACGTCGGGTTGCAAGGTGTTGTTATTTGTGTGCAGGGGCTGTTTACGTTGTGTTGCTCGGTTCTCCTACTGGTTCGATAACCTTGGTTTCATATCTAAGGGAAATACCTACCATCGCTGTGCTGCATCATCCCTTCCTCTTTGGGGAAATACTGGCGTAGCTTCAAGCGACATCAAAAGGAATTTCTGGTGCCGTTGTCGGGGAGGATCTTGAACATAACCAGGTTCCTAATCACAAATCTCATCTCCTTGCAATTTACATTATTCTCCATTTGCCTCTCG
>NC_041385.1:663828313-663858411 GCF_002162155.2 Triticum dicoccoides | reverse complement strand
CCGTTTTATTCGCCTCTCTTTTGCCGTTCGCCATTTTCTTGACAGATCTATTTTTGAGTGCAATCTTGTTGTGTGGTCATCGTGACTCAAGAGAACACCAAACTATGTGACTTATAAAATACCAAAAACAATGATTTTATTGGCACTCCGCTTGCTCCTCCCACCACTAGTGCGGAGACTTGTGATATTAATAGTGCTTTGCTGAATCTTGTTATGAAAGACCAATTTTCCGGTACTCCTAATGAGGATGTCGCGTCCCATCTTAATACCTTCGTGGAATAATGCGATATGCAAAATAAAAAAATATGTGGACAATGATGTGGTCAAGATGAAATTATTTCCGTTTTCTTTGTGTGATTCTGCAAAAAGTTGGTTCTCTTCTCTGCCTCGTAATAGTATCTATTCTTGGAATAAGTTCAAAGATGCTTTTATCACTAAGTATTTTCCTTCCGCAAAAATTATTTCCCTTAGAACCCAGATCGTAAATTTCAAGCAACTTGAGCATGAGCATGTTGCACAATCTTGGGAAAGGATGAAAATGATGCTAAGGAATTTCCCAACTCATGGGTTAAATCTTTGGATGATCTTACAAATTTTTTATGGAGGGTTGAATTTTGTTTCTCATAATCTTTTAGATTCCGCCGCGGGTGGTACTTCTATGGAAATTACCTTGGGTGAAGCCACCAAATTGCTTGATATTATGGCAAATTATTCACAATGGCATACCGAAAGAGCTCCTACGAGTAAAAAAGTTAATTTGGTTGAAGAAATTTCTTCTTTGAGTGAAAAAGTTGATCCTCTTATGAAATTGGTTGCTAGTAAAAGTGCTCATATTGATTTTAATGATATGCCTTTGTCTACTTTGATTGAGCAAAATAGTGATGCCATAGATGTGAATTTTATTTCTCGCAATAATTTTAACAACAATGCTTATAGAGGTAATTTTAATCCTAGGACTTTTCCTAGTAATTCCTCAAATAATTATTGTGATTCCTATGGAAATCAATCTTACGATAATAATAGGAGTACCTCTGATTTTTAGAATAATATTAAAGAATTTATCAACACACAAAAGGTTTTCAACACTTTCATAGAAGAAAAGTTGAATAAGACTGATGATTTGTCTAGAAGTGTTGATAGAATTGCTCATGATGTGGAAAATCTCAAGAGGAAATGTTTTGTGCCTAAAGTCGATGAATCAATTAAAAATGTTTTGTGACTTGGGTGCTAGTGTTTCTACAATTCCGAAATCTTTATGTGATGTCCTTGGCCTTACTGTCGGTGTACTAGAGTAGGGGTACCCTAGTATCCCGAACTTGTGCACGGGCAGTTGCAGCACCCCGCGGCAAGGCTTGCCGGGTGACCGCCAAGGTCCTCCGTGGTTCCTTTGGAGCCATTCAAGAACAAAGTATTCAAGCCAAGGAGACAAGGCCCCGGCAAGAGGAGCTTGCCGGGAAGGCCAACCAAGGCATCTCAAGGAACTTGCCGCGACGCGCCACGCGTCCCGGCGAGGCCCAGTGAGCGACAAGCTTCCGGACGCGACAAGACAACTACCGCGGGAAGGCGCTTGCCGCGGCAAGGCGCTTGCCACGGCAAGCTACCACTCTGCACCCGCGCTCCAGCACATCCACCAATGGGTCGCTCTGGGACCTTTCCAGGCAGGCGTGGCAAGAGGCTGTTCAGCCAGCGGTGCGCGGTGGCAAGCGACGCTGACAAGATTGCCATCGTGGCGAACGGTGGCGCCCCTGACGATCCCTTTTTGCACTGTTTGGGCGACGCAGACGGGCATTTAATGCTTTTGTCTCCTGCCGTCAGGGTTAGGTATGATACACTGTACAGGTAATTGTACCAACCGCATGTCCTTTTCCATTTTTACCCTTGTCTACGTTGCCACCTGTCGGAGACCCCTTTAGCATATAAAAGGAGGCCCATGTGCAACGTAGAAGGGGGTTCGAAGGCACAAAAACACTCACGCTCGGTCTCGTTAGCAGCTAGTGTGTACTGTAGCACTCAGCGCTCCCGAGCAAGAACTCAATACACTCAGACATGCAGCAGTAGGAGTTTTATCTCTCCGGAGAGCTCCGAAGCTGGGTAAACTGCTCGTGTGCTTCGCCTCGATCCGCTCTTCGTGCGGTCTCCGCCCCCCGCCGAACCGAAAGGGGCTCGGTCCGCCGGTCCCATAGGTGTTCGTGGATCATTTTCCCTGACATCTTTGGCGCGCCAGGTAGGGGGTGTCGAGGTTGTGTGAACCTGATCCGGCGTTCACACGAGCTAGATCTTCATCTTTTTTTAATCGACATGCCACTGAAGAAGAAGGCTTCGGCGGCAGCTGTTCCGTCCACGTCGGTCCCACCACCACCGGAACAAACGGGTGGTGGGGTAGATGCCGGCAGAAGAACCGACATCGACGAGGGAGCTCACGATGCTGCCAGGTCCAAGGACAAGGCTGCGCAGACCTCGGCGTCCGTACATGCACCGCGCCCATCTCAGGAGGCGCAGGACCGACAGCGTCATGGTATTCGCAGTGCCATACGTTTGTTGGACCAAGATCGAGCTGGTGGATCTCGAGGTGCTCAAGACCAGCATGCACGCCAACATGCTGGCACGAGCGAGACACGGTCGCCTGGACGGGATACTGCTCCTTCTAACATAGTTAGAAGTCCGAGCATATCCCGCTCCTCGCACCGTTCGCCATTGCCGCCCACCACTCCAGTAGAAGCTTTGGCGCGAGCTCAACTGCTCCTGGATTACCCTCCAACGGAAGACAAGATCGACGGATGGAGGGCCACCATTCAGAGTCTCATCGGCTTCGCCAACGGCGACACTCCGCGGCAGCCGAGTACATCGTTGCCGCGGCAGGACTGCCAGGCACGAGCCGGTGGCGACGAAACTGGTGGGGGTGCAACCACCATGCACTCTCCACCCCGAAGGCCAAGATCGCCGACTCGCCGGATCCACCTCGACAGCGATTCCACCGCATCGTCAGATCCACGAGTTCGTTGCGATCAGCGCCAAGTTCTTCACGAACGACAGCAAGAAGACGCTCGTACTCGTATCGAGCACCGAAGAGAAGCGCGGCGTCAATCGGACAAGCGCGCTGGGCCCTCTATCGACATGCATGCGCTAGGCGAACCAGCCGACTTGCCGTACGCGGTAGGTTGCCCTGCATTCACTCGTGAGCTGCGGCAAGTCTAGTGGCCCAGCACGAAGAATTTCAAGCCAGACGTACCAGAGAAGTACGACGGCAAGTCGCATCCGTCGGAGTTCCTCAGCATCTACACCATCGCGGTGCAAGCTGCCGGGGGCGGGACGACAAGATCCTTGCCAACTACTTCCCGCTGGTGCTCAAGCCCAATGTCAGATCCTGGCTCATGCACTTGCCGGACAACTCCATATCCTCCTGGGCAGACCTATGCCATCAGTTTGTCGGCGCCTTTACAGGCGGCCACAAGCCTCATGGCCAAGAGAGCGACGTTCATCTGCTCGCCCAGAAGGAAGGAGAGCCCCTGCGCAAGTACATTCAGAGATTCAGCCGCGTACAGCACAACATCCTAGATGTCCACCCTGCCGCGGTAATCAGCGCGTTCCATCAGAACATGCGAAACCGCAGGATGCGGGAGGAGATGGCGATGTGCAAGATCAGAGACGTCAGTGAGCTATACGCCCTGGCCGACAAGTGTGCACGTGCTGAGGAAGGGAGGAAACTCCCTGGAGAGAATACACAAGCAGGAGGATCTGATAGTGAAGATGCTGTCCCGGCAAAGAAAAACCGGCGGCGGAACAACAGGAAGAAGAAAGGCAAAGATGTGCTAGTCGTTGAGCAGTCGGGCAACGGAGGTGGCGCCAAGAAAGCCAAAGCTGGTAGCTCCAGCAAGGAGATTGCCGCGGGCACCAACTACCAGGCTGTGGCGGTCGCCGACAAGCAGGACGGCACCAACAAGCAGTACTGCAAGATCCACCGCACCAAGGGCCATGACCTCCAGAGCTGCAAGAAGGTCGAGCAGCAAAAGGCTAAATACGAGCGACGCGACAAGGAGAAGGCCTAGGAAGGTGCTGGAGGAGCCGGCAAGAAACGCCCCGGCCGAGGAGGACGCCGCGGCAAGGCCAAGCAGCGGCAAGGAGACAGAGCTCCTCGCGGCCGCGACAAGGATGAAGATGACAACGACGATGAAGATATGGATGATGACGAGACCGACGAGCAGGAGTTACAGAAAGCCATAGAGGTCCTGTGCATTAACGGCGGTACTTCTCTGCATACTTCACACCGCCAGATCAAGCAGCGGGTGCAGGAAGTCAATGCGGCAGAACCACCCGTCGAGTCACGCAAGCCTCTGAAATGGTCCAGCACGCCTATCATCTTTGATATTGAGGACCACCCTGATCGCATAACAGCGGTCGGGTGCTTGCCGATGTTGGTTTCACCAACTATCCGCAACCTCAAGGTCACTAAGATGCTAGTTGACGGCGGGGCCGGCTTGAACTTGATCTCCTCCGCGGTACGCCAGAAACTCCTGATCCCTGATGGCGAGCTCAAAGAGACCGACACGTTCCAAGGAATCAATCCGGGAAGGAGCAAACCGAAGGGAAAGATCAAATTGCCGGTAAGATTTGGCAGCGAGTTGAACTTCAGGACTGAGAGGGTCACTTTTGACATTGTTGACTTTCCATTGGCTTACAATGGGATACTCGGCCGTCCAGCACTCGCCAAATTCATGGCAGCCTCTCACTATGCATACAACATGCTAAAGATGCCAGGCCCAATAAGTGTCATCTCTGTCCCTGGCGACAAGAAGGATGCTCTTATCTGCGCCGACAAGATCTACCGGGAAGCAGCAGCCGCAACAGATCACAAGTCACTTGCCGTTGAAGCTCCTGGGGCGAAGAAGAAGACCAAGTCCGGCAAGAGTTCTGATGCCCACTCCAGCAAGCGCACCTCTTCGGAGTGTTGCGCTACCGTCGAGGACGCACCATCGAGCTCCACCGGCAAGTGTAAGAAGACAATGGCAGCTCCACCAGAGACCAAGAGGGTGTCCACCAAGGAGGACGACACTGGTGGTACCTTCACCATCAGTGCCACTCTCGACCCTAAATAGGAAAGCGCGCTCGTTGCTTTCCTGCGGGCGAACGTCGACGTGTTTGCATGGCAACCGTCTGACATCCCCGGTGTTCCCAGGAAAGTAATCGAGCACCATCTTGCCGTCTGTCCCCATGCGCGGCCCGTCAAGCAGAAAGTCAGGAAATAGGCAGTGGAGTGCCAAGAATTCATCGCAGAAGAAATCAAGAAATTGGAAGCAGCAGGCCTTGTCAGAGGAGTGCTCCATCCTACGTGGTTGGCCAACCCTGTAGTCGTGCGCAAGGCAAACGGGAAATGGAGGCTTTGTATCGACTTTACCGATGTCAATAAAGCTTGTCCCAAAGACCCATTTCCCTTGCCGCGCATCGACCAGATTGTTGACTCCATGGCCGGATGTGACTTGCTTTCATTTCTTGATGCATACTCTGGATACCATCAGATCTTCATGGCAGAAGAGGATGAGGAGAAGACCGCATTCATCACCCCATGTGGCACATACTATTTCGTACGGATGCCTTTCGGTTTAAAGAATGCTGGTTCAACATTTGCAAGGGTAGTCCATGACGCTTTTGAGCCGCAAATACACAGAAATGTGGAAGCCTACATGGATGACATAGTGGTCAAGAGCAAGGACAAGGCGACTCTGATTCAAGATTTAGACGAAACCTTTGCAAATTTGCGCAAGATCAACCTCAAGCTTAACCCCGAGAAGTCTGTGTTTGGAGTCCCCTCCGGCAAGCTTCTCGGGTTCTTCGTGTCTCAGCGGGGAATTGAAGCCAATCCCGACAAGATCAAGGCCATTGAGCAGATTGAAGCACCAAAGTGCGTCAAGGATGTACGAAGACTTGCCGGTTGCGTAGCTGCTCTCAGCAGGTTTATCTCTAGGTCTGCTGAGCACGCCCTGTCATTTTTCAATATATTGAAAAAGGCAGGTCCAATGAAATGGACTCTGGAAGCGGAGGCCGCGCTGCAGGACTTAAAGAGATACCTGTCCTCCACTCCAACACTTGTCGCACCTAAGCCACAAGAGAAGTTGCTGCTATATATAGCGGCAACCAATCAAGTGGTTAGTGCTGCGTTAGTAGCGGAGAGGGAGGCGGATGATGAGCCAGCAACCACGGCAGGTGCATCCAGCGACAAGCAGGGGACTTCACCGGCAAGCTCTGGTCCCGACAAAGATGGATCTGCGCAGGCGCATGAGGAGATGCAGAAAAGAATGGTGCAACGCCCAGTTTACTTTGTCAGTTCCCTTCTGCAGGGGGCTAGGTCAAGGTACTCTGGTGTGCAGAAATTGTTTTTCGGCCTTCTCATGGCCTCGAGAAAGCTGCGCCATTACTTCCAAGCACATGAGATCACAGTTGTCACTCGTTTTCCGCTGAAGAGGATACTGCAGAATCCAGAAGCAACAGGCAGGATTGTCGAGTGGGCACTGGAACTGTCAAGCTTTGGCCTCAAGTTTGAGAGCACCTCAACTATCCAAAGCAGAGAATTGGCGGAGTTCATAGCAGAGTGGACGCCAACACAAGATGAAGAAATTCCAGAAACGAGCATCCCCGTCAAGGAAGCAAGCAAAGAGTGGCTGATGTACTTTGATGGTGCCTTCTCGCTGCAAGGCGCCGGTGCGGGCGTGCTACTTGTTGCACCCACCGGAGAGCACCTCAAGTACACAGTCCAGATGCACTTTCCCAAGGAGCAAGCAACGAACAATACTGCAGAGTATGAAGGTTTGCTTGCCGGACTCAGGATCGCAGCAGACCTTGGGATCAAGAAGCTCATTGTTAGGGGTGACCCGCAGCTTGTCGTCCGCCAAGTGAACAAGAATTATCAGAGTCCGTTGATGGAAGCTTACGTTGATGAAGTGAGGAAGCTAGAAGAGCACTTTGACGGCCTACAGATGGAACATGTTCCAAGAGCTCAGAACGACATTGCCGATGGCCTATCGAAGTGCGCCGCACTTAAGTTACCTGTGGAACCAGGGATCTTTGTGCTCAAACTGACTCAACCGTCTGTAACGCCATCAACTGGACAGAGCAAGAAGAGGAAGTTGATTTCTAGTGACTATTTTCCGGCAGAGCTCCCCGAAGCCGCCGCCAAAAAGGTCCTCAAGATCAACACCAAGGGTGCTGAGGAGCAGTCTGCTCCGGCAAGCCCTAGGGTTTGTTCCGTTGAAGCAGACGCTCCCGACAAGTTTTGCTCCGGCAAGCTTGCCGGGGAACGTCAAGCTCCGGCTGAGCCGCAGGTTCTCGCTGTAGAAGCGGATGTTCCCGCAACACCAGATGTGCCATTAGTCCTTGTTGTCGAGCCCCAAGCTCCAGCATGGGCACAGCAGATTGTCCGTTTCCTTCAGACAGGAGAAGTTCCCGAAGAGCAAGAAGAAGCAGAAAGAGTAGCCCGGCAGTCAAGTATGTACCAGTTTGTCGACAACACACTGTACAGAAGAAGACTCAACGGCGTGAAATTGAAGTGTATTCACTAGGAAGATGGACAAAAGCTGTTGGCAGAGATACATGGAGGCATATGTGGTCACCACATTGGCGCAAGAGCACTTGCCGGCAAAGCGTTCCGGCAAGGTTTCTTTTGGCCGACAGCCCTCCAGGATGCAACTGCACAAGTAACCAAGTGTGAAGCGTGCCAGTTCCATTCCAAGCAGATACACCTGCCAGCTCAAGCTCTCCAGACGGTCCCTTTATCCTGGCCATTTTCGGTCTGGGGGCTCGACATCCTCGACCCCTTTCCCCGAGCTGTCGGGGGCTTTGAGTACTTGTACGTTGCAATCGACAAGTTCACAAAGTGGCCGGAAGTGGAAGCAGTGAGGAAGGTGACAGCACAGTCAGCAATCAAGTTCTTCAGGTTGATTGTTTGCCGCTTCGGGATCCCTAACAGGATCATCACCGACAACGGCACGCAATTCACGAGCTGCACCTTCATGCAGTACGTCCAAGATCTTGACACCAAGGTCTGCTTCGCTTCTGTTGCTCATCCGAGAAGCAACGGTCAAGCGGAGAGGGCGAATGCTGAAATGCTGCGCGGGCTCAAGACCAGGACTTTCGACAGGCTGCGCAAGTGCGGAAAGAACTGGATTGAGGAGCTGCCGGTGGTTCTTTGGTCGATCAGGACGACGCCAAATCGAGCCACTGGCCAGACACCTTTCGCTCTAGTCTATGGAGCAGAGGCAATTCTCCCCACGGAACTTGTATACGGGTCACCTCGAGTGCTCGCTTATGATGAGCTTGAGCAAGAGCAGTTGCGACAAGATGACGCGTTGCTCCTTGAGGAGGACCGTCTTCAGGCCGCTGTACGAGCTGCTCGATACCAGCAAGCTGTGCGCCGCTATCATAGCCGCAAAGTTAATGCCCGGAGTCTCGAGGAAGGCGACCTTGTTCTTCGGCGCGTTCAGTCCGCCAAGAATTCCAACAAGTTGACGCCAAAGTGGGAAGGCCCTTACCGGGTGAAACGAGTCACTAGGCCTGGTGCTGTCCGCCTTGAGACCGAAGATGGCATTCCGGTGAGCAACTCCTGGAACATTGAGCATGTTCGTAAGTTTTACCCGTAGGGCGCGGTTGCCAGAACCTGTTCCGGCAACCACCTTTTGTACAAGTCTTGCCGATGTTGCATGTAATCCTTTGTACGAAGCCGGGCGCAGACCCCGTGCATAAGTAAAGCTCATGTGCTTCGCACATCTTGTCAATTTCATGCTTTCTACTATTTTTTGCATGCGTTATCTGACACTTTGTGCAGCGCCTACCCCCGGTAAGCAATAACGAGCCGTAAGGCTCCATATCTTTATTTTCTCTTCTTTCTCTTCTCATAGAAAGGAAGGTTCCCGTGCCCACAAGTTTGCCGGGGGGAAAGGAGAAGATAATGGTGTGGACCAAGCGTCGTTCAAGGAAGTTTCGCCTTACCGGGAAGCAAACGACAGAAAAGCTAAGTTGCTAAAGTTTGAGCAATCAGTTTTAAATTTTTTAAGTTATCTTCCTCGAACGACCGTGCTTTGTATGGAAAACCTGTGCGCGGAGGAACCAACTCGTAGCTAGTTGCGCCCTTATTTTGTTTCGAGTCCGCTCAACAACTTAAGTGAGCTGCGACTAGTTGCGACAAGGTTTCTTGTCGGTAGCGGCACCGCCAGCAGGCTGCTGACGTCCCGCACTCAGCACTCGCGGCTAAGGTGCCTGCGCCGACAAGTTCCCTAAAAGCGTAGGGTAAAAACATACAAAGGAAGGAATCAAGTAGAGGAAATAACATAGCAATCGCTACCCAAAATAGAGTCATATTACAAGATAGCTTGTCGCAGCTCTAACAGATTGTTCTCATAACATGACCAGCAGCGACAAGAAAAAGAGAAAACGGGCGGCCTAGTCTACGCGATCGCCCTCAACCCTCTTGATCCCGCTCACCTTGTCCACAATGGGTGCGACAAGGGCCTTGAGCGCTTCCAGATCAGCATCCGGCGGCAGGGACCTGAGGACGTTGGTGAGGTTGAGGCCTGGGTTGCGGAAGGCCACCTTCACCAGCACCTTTTGAAGAGCTCCTGCACAGATCTTGCGCGACTCGTCGGCCAGCTGCTTTGGGATCTTCTCCCGGAGTCGCTGGAGGGCCGTCGCCACGCCTTTGAAGAACAAGCTAAGATTGGCGCTGGGTTGGAGGTGCTCATCAGAGGAATACCCGAGATACTCCATTCCCAGCTGCGCCAGCTCCCCGTCGATGGCTGCAGCAACATCCACGAGACCCTCGGTCCAGTGCTCCACATTCTCCCTAAAAGCGTTCTGGGCGGCAGCAGCACTCGCCAGCAGCGCCTCGTCGGCCTTGATCTTCTCCTTCAAGGCCACCTCCTGCTCCCTGGCGCCGTCCAGCGTCTTGGTCAAAGTAGCCAGCTTCAACTCAAGATCTGCGTTGGAGTCCTTGGCGGCGCTAAGCTCTTTGCTCCTCTCAGCGAGATGACCCTGCAGCTCGCCATGAGCGGCGGCGTCCTTCTCGCGCTCACACTTCAGCGCAGCAAGCTCCTCGCCGCTCGCCTTGAGATCGGCCTCCAGCTGCGCCATCTTCGTCTCCAGCTCCTTCTTGGCGGCCTCGGCAGCTGCGGCAGCATCCTCTGCTTCCTTGAGAGCCCCGCCAATTGCTTGCTCGCGCGCGGCAAGCTCCTCCTCGTGGCTGTCAAGGTTGACCTTGCGCTGCGCCAACTCGCATTCCTGCGCAGATAGCTTTTCGGCAATGAGCCGCTGTTGCTCTTCAACTTCAGCCTTCTCGAGGAGGAAGGTTTCCGCTCTTCGGTGACTTGCTCCCACTTATCTGCCAAGGATCGGAGAGCTTCCTGCCTAAGACCCCGGAGCTCCTCCGCGCGTTTCTCGATATCCACTCCCGCCTTCGCGACAAGCGCTTCTCGGGATTCCAGCTTGGCCTGTCGGGCGCGGTAAAGCGACAACAGCTTCCGCAGCAGCCGCTCCTCCTCAGGCTCGTCGCTGCTGCTGCTTGGCGCGTCGACCAGCGTTAGCCCAGCGGAGGCGAGCACCTCTCCATCCAAGATCTCTCCTTCGACCGGCGCCCTGGAGCTTGACGCCCAGGGGAGCTTGATGAAGATGCCATCGCCGGCCTTCAAATAGGCGCCGGGCTGGGGCTCTTCGGAGCCTGGCGCTGCAGCAGCGGCGGAGGGACCGACGGTCGGTGTAGCGCCTGACGCTCCTGCGGCCTCGGGGCCATCAGTGCGATCGCCGGATCCCTCGCTAGCTTCTGCGGCGGCAGCCATGGCGGCCTCTTCGCCGGCCGGATCATCAGCGCTGGCTTCTCCTTCGGTGGCAACGGCGTCGTTGATGTTGCTGCGCACGTTCTCCTCGCCGGTGACCTTGGTTTCCAGCGGCTCCGTGGCAGATGGATCTGACGAACGGAAAAAGGAGAAAAGTCAAGCAAATATCCAAAAAGAAAATCAGAAGAAGAAGAACCCAAGGGAAGTTTTCAAGAAAGAGGATTACCCTGACTAGGATCTGCAGTCATGGTCTCAACCACCGGAGGGTCGCCAGTGCTGTCCCTTGCCGGAGAACTGTCCCTTGCCGGAGAATTCTCCCTTGCCGGAGAACGCTCCCTTGCCGGGGAATCCTCCCTTGGCGGCGCAGTCGAAGCAGATGGCATTTCGGGAGCGGCTTCCGGGCACTCCTGGTGAGGCTGCTCTGCTCCTACACAAACCAACAGTCAGATATCAGCAAAGAAACAGCACCCATGCGCGCCTGGCAGCAGGAAGTAAACCATATACTTACGCTAGGGGCTGCGCTGGGCGCTGCTTTGGGGAAAAGTTGTCGGGTCCGGCAAGGTGGTCTCGGACACGCCCCCTGCTGTCGCGGTGGGTTCGTCCTCGATGACAATCAGCGGGACCTTGGCTCTCTTCGCCGCTCTCTGGGCTAGAGTCCTATAAAGGAATGGGTTCGAAGTAAAGCAAATCAGATACAAGACAAAACAGCAAGAATTGAAGAACTACAAGTACAGCAAAGAATCTTACTCTTCTTCTTCCTCGTCGGAGCTGAGCGCGGAGAGATCGAAGTCCGGCTCGCCTCCGGTGCGACGAGGCGGAGGAGTAGGTTCCCTTGTCCGCTTGGCAGGAGCAGTAGCGGTGGACCGGGAAGACCCCGCTCCAGTTGCCGCAGCGGCGTGAGGCGCTCCCGCGGCAACAGTGCTTGCCGCGGTAGAGCGTTTCGCGCGGCACGGCGGCTGTTGACTCATCTGCCACCCCGCTACGTCCACGGCCTTGAAGAGACGCCTTCTTGGCGAAGCTGGGGGCTCCGCTTGCGGCAAGCTGTCTGAAGGTTCGGGCCCGACAAGTTCTCCCTCGCCCGGCTCGCTCGACTCAGCTTCAGGCCCGACAAGCTCTCCCTCGCCGGCGAGCTCCTCTCGCTCGGCAAGGCTTGCCGCCTCTGCTGCCTCTGCCTCCTCCACGGTGAATTCGAACTCGCCCGCGGCAGCTACTGCCGCCGCCTCTTCTAGCCTAGTGGCGATGCGCTGCATCTCCGCATCGGTGGTGTCGCGAGTAAGGCTCTTCTGTTCATCGGAGCGGACCGGCACTTCTACCAAGCCGTCAAAGAACTCCTGCACAACATCGTCTGCAGGCTCTTGCCAAGTTGGGACAATTCCATGCAAATCGCACAACGACATCATTGCACGGATGCGGTCGAGCGAGGAGTTGTTGCACAGCAGAACGACACCCCTCGGCAACATGAACACTTCAGGATGCTGAGGATCGCGCTTGAACAGTTCTAGGATCATCGCGTCCAGTTCCAGGACAGTGAAGTTGAAGTTGAGGCCCGGGCGCAGCCTCATGATATCCGCCGCGTTTTGGAACTCCCAGGCGGGTCTCCTCCTCTCCTGCAGGGGGCGATGCGGCGGCGAAGAAAATCTGCGCCAACGGCGCCTACGGTGAGCCCGGCAAGCCTGAGACGTAGGGTCCGGGTGACGGCAATCTTCAGCCTATCGTCTTCTGGGGCCACGTTGCTCCAATCGTTGCCGCGCGCTATTGGGGCTTGGCGCTGGGCGGTAAATGGCTGCGGGTTCTCCTCGACAATCCAGCACCATTCTGCTCTCCATTCCTCCCACTTGCTGCGAAGCTCTCCCTCCAGATAAGCTTCCTTCTTGCCAGCTCTTGAGATCCAAGTGATTCCGCCGGATAAAGGCTCCCCTCTCTCAACTTGGGGCATAAAGAAGTGGAGAAAAAGAGCTACATTTGGATGGACTCCGACAAAGTTTTCGCAGAGATGTGCAAAAACTGCCATGGTCAAAACGGCATTGGGGGTGAAGTCAAGGAGGCGGAACCCGTAGGTGTTCATAATGTCGCAGAAAAATTCAGAGAAAGGTGGGTAGAGCCCGTAGTAGAAGAACAGCGCGAAGAAAGGGTATCCATTTGGAGCCAGTTCCGAAGCGGCAGCTGGGAGTACCTTCGTACGCGGATGCGCTCGCGTCTCCATCGACCAGAAGAGGTAGTAGTACTCCCTCAGCTCCTTCGGGGCGAGCTGGGGGGGGGGAGATTGCCCGCTCCTTTCGCAGCGCCACGAGCCGCTGTGCCTCGGCCGACTTCACGACCTTCCCCTTGTCGGCTTTCGGAGCCATGGCGGAGGTGGTGAGAGAGATTGACGGCGTTGAGGTGCCGGTGGCGATGGGGGGCGGAGCGCTGCTCTCTTTCAGCCTTGGGAAGAAGGGGGGAGCGGCGGAGATTTTTGAGATTGGAGTAGCAACCGGCGAGATGGGCGAACTGCCCCTGTTTCCCCTGCTTATCAAGAGGGAGGGAGCGGGCGTTCCGTCTTTCCGAATAAAGAAACCACCCACGATCTCTCCCACGACGCCACATTTGACGCGTGCCGTTCAAGGAGGGCGCGGTGGATACGGAGCGAGATACGGTGTAACCCAGGCCGCGCGTGCCTGTGCCCTGTTTTGGGCCTGGCCCAAGAGCGCTCGGCACCGTGTGTGGCCCAGGCCCGGGGGCTCCTGTCGGCGTACTAGAGTAGGGGTACCCTAGTATCCCGAACTTGTGCACGGGCAGTTGCAGCACCCCGCGGCAAGGCTTGCCGGGTGACCGCCAAGGTCCTCCGTGGTTCCTTTGGAGCCATTCAAGAACAAAGTATTCAAGCCAAGAAGACAAGGCCCCGGCAAGAGGAGCTTGCCGGGAAGGCCAACCAAGGCATCTCAAGGAACTTGCCACGACGCGCCACGCGTCCCGGCGAGGCCCGGTGAGCGACAAGCTTCCGGACGCGACAAGACAACTACCGCGGCAAGGCGCTCGCCGCGGCAAGCTACCACTCTGCACCGCGCTCCAGCACATCCACCAACTGTCGCCCTGGGACCTTTCTAGGCGCACGTGGCAAGAGGCTGTGCAGCCAGCGGTGCGCGGTGGCAAGCGACGTTGAAAAGATTGCCATCATGGCGAACGGTGGCGCCCCTGACGATTCCTTTCTGCACTGTTTGGGCGACGCAGACGGGCATTTAATGCATTTATCCCTTGCCGTCAGGGTTAGGTATGATACACAGTATAGGTAGTTGTACCAACCGCAAGTCCTTTTCCATTTTTACCCTTGTCTACGTTGCCACCTGTCGGAGACCCCTTTAGCATATAAAAGGAGTCCCATGCGCAATGTAGAAGGGGGTTCGAAGGCACAAAAACACTCACGCTCGGTCTCGTTAGCAGCTAGTGTGTACTGTAGCACTCAGCGCTCCCGAGCAAGAACTCAATACACTCAGACATGCAGCAGTAGGAGTGTTATCTCTCCGGAGAGCTCCGAAGCTGGGTAAATTGCTCGTGTGCTTCGCCTCGATCCGCTCTTCGTGCGGTCTCCGCCCCCCGCCGAACCGAAAGGGGCTCGGTCCGCCGGTCCCATAGGTGTTCGTGGATCAGTTTCCCCGACACTTACCAATCTTGAAGAATGCTATTTGAATTTGCACTTGGCGGATTCTACTATTAAAAAGCATATGGGAAGAATTAATGATGTTCTTATTCTTGCAAATAGAAACTATGTGCCCATAGATTTTATTGTTCTTGATATTGATTGCAATCCGTCTTGTCCAATTATTCTTGGTAGACCATTTTTACGCACTATCAGTGCCGTGATTGATATGAAAGAAGGCAATATTAAGTTCCAATTTCCTTTGAAGAAGGGTATCGAACACTTTCCTAGAACAATAATTAAGACACCATATTAATCAATCATGAGGGCATCTTATGGATCTAGCACCAAAGATGACAAAACTTAGATCCTTGCTTTATGCCTAGCTAAGGGCGTAAAACTATCGCGCTTGCTGGGAGCCAACCCAATGAATAAAATTTATTTCTGCTTTTTGCTTTTTGTTCTTGTGTGTTAACACAATTATGCTACTGGTACTATTGTTTTTTTTTGTTTGTGCCAAGTAAAGCCATTAGGATCTTCTGGGGTGATAGTTGTTTGATTTGGCTGAAAAAGACAGAAACTTTGTGCTCACGAAAATAATTTTTATAAATCACAGAAAAGAGCTTTTGCGCAGATTCGTTTTTGCATACGATTAATAGACAAATTATGCTGGTCTTCCGAATTTGGTAGAATTTTTAGAGTTATAGAAGTATTCGAAAGTTCCAGATTACTACATACTGTTCTGTTCTCATTGTGTTGTGTGCTTATTTTGAAAGCTCTATGGTTTTCTTTGATGAGTTTTTGCCGTAAAAAAGTTGGAATATAGTATATAATACAAAAAAATAAGAATTGGTTTGACACAGCACTTATAGTAGTGGTTTGGTTTCTTTTTCTAACGGATCTCACAAGGGTTTTGTTGAGTTTTGTGTGATTGAAGTTTTCAAGTTTTGGGTTATCTTACGATGGATGAAAGAAGGATAGAATAGCCTAAGCTTTGGGGTGCCCCGTCATCCCAAGCTATCATACAAGAATGGGCAACCAACTAAGCTTGGGGATGCCCCCGAGTGGCATCCCCTCTTTCTTCTAACGACCATCGGTATTTCACTCGAGGCTATATTTTTATTCGTCACATGATATGTGTTTTGCTTGGAGCGTCTTGTATGATATGTGTCTTTGCTTGTTTTATTGTGTGTTTTAAGTCATCAATCCTTTCTAGACACACCTATTTGAGAGAGCTAAAATTATGTCATGAAGATCATTGGACTTGTTAGAATTGCTCTCTATGCTTCACTTAAATTTTTATGAGCAATGGACTTGCTCTAGTGCTTCACTTCTATATTTTTGAGCATGATGTGCTTAGTATTTTTTGAAGAAATGCTCTCTCGATTCACTTAGATTTATTTTAGAGTTAGTAAAATTTTGAAGAAATTCTATCTTGCTTCACTTAAATTATTTTGAGATAAAGAAAATATGTTATACTAATGATCTTCACTTATATTTGTTTGAGCTTATGAAAAGCAACACATGAAAATTAGTCCCAAAGTGATAGATATCCAAGAAGGATAAAGAAAGAAAAAATATATGTCATGAAGATCATTGGACAAAATAAACTTGATTTTCAGTTATAGTTTTGAGATATGATGAGGTGATATGTGAGTTATGTTGATGAGTATTGTGCTCTAGTAAGAATATTGGTGTTAAGGTTTGTGATTCCCTATTCATGCACGAAAGTCAATAATCATGCAATGAAAATTATATCCTACTTGTGGTGCATTATTCGGTGTTAATTATGCTTAATGATTACTTACGAGATTATTCGTTTCTTGGTTGGTCGCTTCTCAATCTTTTTGCTAGCCTTCATTTTGCACCAAGTATGACCTCTACTTGTGCATCCAAAATCCTTTAAACCAGTTTTGCCACATGACTCCACTATGTCTACCTATATGCAGTATTCTTTTGCCATTCTAAGAAAATTTTCATGTGCCATCTCTAATTTTCAAAATAAACTTCTCTTTTGTGTGTTTGTTTCGCTCGCGGAATGGTAATAGGTGGCTAATATTTTCCATGCTGGATGTGTTATTCTCATAATGAGTGTTTATTCACTGGTCATTGCACGAGAGTAAGGCAAAGGTTTTAGGGATGCCCAGTCCCGAAATGCAAAAATGAATTTACTTTATGTTGTCAAATAATAAATTCCTTGAAAAGTGTTGGTATGGAGGGCGACCATGAATACGGCTAGCCATGGAGAGTGAAAGTATGGTGGAAAAAGGAATAAACTTTATTTTCTGTTTGGGAACCGCCTATGATATATCTAGCATGGAAAGTGTTAGGGTCTTTGAGTCCTTTTTCATGGTGGGATGGATACACCCCCAAAATGTTTTTATCTCTATTTTTTCGCTTTGAGCTCTCGCACCTCTACAAATCCCTACTTCCCTCTATGAAGGGCCTTTCCTTTACTTTCTTTAATTTTTATTTTTGAAATTGAGTCTCCATCCTCTCTTATAAAAGCACCAACTAGGAGGAAATATGATTGTACTTAAGTATTGGGTGTAGCTAATATTCGAGTGTGTTTTATGAATGGATCAATGTTTGAGCATGATGGCGTAGGGATAACTTGTTTTAGCATTGATATTTTGAAAGACATGGTGGCTTGTTGATATGCTTGAGTATCTAAATTATTATGTCAAAACTAGACTATTGCTTTGAATCACATAAAGGCCAAATGTCCATGCTATAAAGAAAATAATATGATATGACATGATAAGTAGCACTCCACATCAAAAATTCTGTTTTTATCACTTACCTACTCGAGGACGAGCAGGAGTTGAGCTTGGGGATGCTGATACGTCTCCAACGTATCTATAATTTTATATTATTCCATGCGGTTTTATTATCAATCTTGGATGTTCTATAATTATTTTATTGTCATTTTATATCATTTTTTGTTACTAACCTATTGACATAGTGCCAAGTGCCAGTTGTTGTTTTCTGCATGTTTTTTACATCGCAGGAAATCAATATCACATGGAGTACAAATGCCACGAAATTTTATGATGATTTTTTATAGATCAAAAGGAAGAAGTTGGGCCCTGGCTGCACCTGGGGGAGTCCCGAGGAGGGGACAACCCACCAGAGTGCGCCAGGAGGCCCAGGCCCGCCCTGGTGGGTTGTTCCCACCTTGGGTGCCCCTCGGACCGCCTCTTTGCTCAATAAATACCCCAATATTCCAGAAACCCTAGGGGAGTTGACGAAATATTCATCCAGCCGCCGCAGAGTCTAGAACCACCAGATCCAATCTAGACACCATCACGGAGGGGTTCACCACTTCCATTGGTGCCTCTCCGATGATGCGTGAGTAGTTCTTTGTAGACCTTCAGGTCTGTAGTTAGTAGCTAGATGGCTTTCTCTCTCTCGCTGAATTCTCAATACAATGGTCTCTTGGAGATCCATATGATGTAACTCTTTTTGCGGTGTGTTTGTTGGGGTCCGATGAACTTCGAGTTTATGATTAGTTATATCTTTTTATATCCATGAAAGTTATTTGAGTTTCTTTGATCTCTTCTATGCATGATCTCTTATAGCCTCGTATTTCTTCTCCAATATTTGGGTTTTGTTTGGCCAACTTGATCTATTTGTCTTGCAATGGGAGGAGGTGCCCAGTAGTGGGTTCGATCTTACAGTGCTTGATCCCAATGACAGAAAGGGAACCGAACACGTATGTATCGTTGCTACTAAGGATAAAAAGATGGGATCTATATCTACGCAATAGATAAATGGATCTTGTCTACATCATGTCACGTTCTTATTGCATTACTCCGTTTTTCCATGAACTTAATACACTAGATGCATGCTGGATAGTAGTTGATGTGTGGAGTAATAGTAGTAGATGCAGGCAGGAGTCAATCTACTAATCTTGGACGTGATGCCTTTGTAATGATCACTGCCTGGATATCGTCATAATTATTTGAAGTTCTTTCAATTGCCCAACAGTAATTTGTTTACTATGGCACCCCAGCTCAGAGCAACTGGTTTACCTTGCATTGCCAACCCAAAGATCATGTCTTCTAGCAATACACAACATCTTGGTACAGAAATCACCGCTTCATTGAAACTAGTGAAAGCATAGTGTGACATTACATCAAGTAGCAAGGCCAAGCCACACACTTGGTGCGGCTGAACAATATGTACATTATTTAGTGAACATAAAGGGGCCTCAAGCACGACATCTATACGGCAGCGGAACAATGACTTAGCAGGACTCCATAGCACAGGGACACCAATGTGGACATGATCTAGAAACAACAACACTCCGATCCAGTTAGACTTTCCTAAAATCTGGCATAACACGCCAGGTCAGAACATTGAATGTACTTGCAAGCTCATAGCAATCAGAACCATAATGACAAACAATATCATGACATTTAATCAAGTTAAATGCAAACAATGACACTCATGCAGTGAAACCAAACTTGTGCATTGAGTCACTCGGACTCTCTCTTACCAAAAGGTTGCCTCGTGGTAACCCACAAGTATAGGGGATCGCAACAGTTTTCGAGGGTAGAGTATTCAACCCAAATTTATTGATTCGACACAAGGGGAGCCAAAGAATATTCTGAAGTATTAGCAGTTGAGTTGTCAATCCAAAGAATATTCTAAAGTATTTAGTAGCAAAGTAGTATGGAAGTAACGGTAACAGTAGCAAAAGTAACAGTAGTAGTTTTGTAGTGATTGTAACAGTGGCAATTGTAAAGTAACTAAGCAAAGATCAATATGTGAAAAGCTCGTAGGCATTGGATCAGTGATGGATAATTATGTCGGATGCGATTCCTCATGCAATAGTTATAACATAGGGTGACACAGGACTAGCTCCAATTCATCAATGTAATGTAGGCATGTATTCCAAATATAGTCATACGTGCTTATGGAAAAGAACTTGCATGACATCTTTTGTCCTACCCTCCCATGGCAGTGGGTGTCGGTTCAATATCCGGTGTATCTCGTAGTAGGGGTCCTAAGCTAGGCGTCTTGGAGCGATGGTAACATGGACACGGGGTTTTACCCAGCTTCGGGCTCTCTTGATGAGATAATACCCTACATGCTGCTTTTGATTGTATTCATATGGGTGAAGTACAGAGTACACGTATCTACCACGATTTTGTAGTAATGAATATGAGGTTGTCTATTGACTAGCCTGGCCTCGGTTTATATAAGACACCGGAGGCCTAGGGTTTAGGAGAGTCCTTGTCTTGGGCGCCAAGTCTTGTGGAGTCTTCCTTGTATGCGGCAGGGGTTGTCTGAACTGGCCCACGAGTATACGGCCATGGGGGTCCTCGGCCCAATCCAACTGCACCGGAGACGACGTGGTGAGTACCCCCTAGTCCAGGACACCGTCAGTAGCCCCCTGAACCAGTCTTCAAGTTGGGGACGCTCCTCGATTCTTTCGAACTGTTCTTCATCTTCAGTCATCGGTCTTGAAAACTGGTTCAATAAATCTTTCCATCTTCGATCTTGTGGATCGCCAAAGTGAATCCGAAGAGTTTACACGTCGAGTATCCGAGGAGCCCCTTTAAGTTTCCGGCCTTTATCAATGCCTTGTTATTTTTATGCCATACCTCGGGTTTGAAGTTGTTCCTGAGCGGCAACATCCTCTTGCGTCCGAGCTCCAACGCCGGACTGCATTTGAGGTATCTTTAGCAGCCGAGTACCAATGCCGGACTACTTCCGAGATCCAACACCGAAATGTATTCGAGCTCCAATGCCGGACTATGTCCAAGCTCCAATGCCGGACTGTGTCCAAGCTCCAACGCTGGACTATGTCCAAACTCCAACGACGGACTCTATCCGAGCTCCAACGCCGGACTATATTCGAGGTCTCATAGATAAGCTTGATTCAAAAAGGTTAAAGGAGTTTAGCCAAGCTTAATGCCGGAAATGCCCTCTACGGAGCCAGCCACTAGCGTCCGAGCTTTATGCCGGACTGCTTCCGGGGTGTCTATTGTAGTCGAGCACCAACACCAGACTATATCTGAGGTGGTGCACCACCTCGGCCATGGGCTAATTTTTATGAATTTAATTCTGAATTATGCAATGTAATCTCTGCCGAGATGTATAGCCAGTAGCCCTCAAGGTGCGTGTTGGCCTAATATCCAGGATGCACCTGAAGGAAAAAATCAACCGCTGACCCAGTAGCCCCTGAGACTCAGGTCGATTCATAAAATCAGCCTGAGGATCAATTACCAGCTCAGCAGCATACTTAGGAATAGAAACGCGGTGTGCAAAGTCCTCGAGACTCAGGTTGGGTGCGGCCGACCAACCTGAGGATAATAATGTCCTCGAAAACTATATTGCACTTTAAATTTTCTGCATTGGATTGTCAATGCAGTAGCCCCCAAGACACTGGTCGGGTGGCGACACCAGATCAGGGGATAGATGTACCCCTTTAATATTTGTAAGTAATAAGCACCAAGCCAAGTAGCCCCCAAGCCTTAATGCGGGCACGGGAGGCCGAATTAAGGATCGGTATCCATAGTAAATCACAAATTATGTGTAATTACTCTATGTATCCAAGTACTTTGTGTCATTAATGCTCGGATCCGCATTGTACAAAACTTTGTTGACCGACCATCGGCTTTAACCTCCTCGGCCAGCAGCCAAGGGGTGTTTGTCCTACTTTATAAAGCCTTTATGAGGGCAAAGATTAACGGCAAACAAGGCAATCCGGCCAGATGGTTTTATAAGCAAAGTTACGTGGAGAGACATGTTATATTATTGTTTAACATAAGAAACATCGTCCAAAGAAAATAGTCCCGTTATCGGTTCCTTTCTTTGGGTTGTCATGCTAAGCATGATCATGAAACCTCAGCTCCGGTCAACGTGGGAGGTAAATACGGAGGATTTAGTTCGGGGAAAGCTTCCAAACTCTATGGTCTAAATGAACCCAAATTTTACTTCCGTTGCAACCGTTTATAATCTGAAAGTGGCCCATCGTCGGCTTCTACCCCCTTGTAGATGCTACGCAGGGTGTTTCCGAAATAACAAAACAACCCTTAGCCGACGTCTCAGTGCCCGAAGGCGGTTGTGTTGGTGGAAACGAGGCAATCAGATATGCGGGCTTTATAACTTTCACTTAGTCATAGGAGCTTAAAGTTGGGAGGCCAGCAAGTAGCCCCCCGGTTAGTGTTCGGCGACAGCCGAGGTCAAGCCGTAAGCACTTCGGCCAATGTTATGAACGGCCCATCATTTAATACAGTCATCGGACCGCTGACCAGTTTACGCTTATTGTGACAGTCAGTTTTTGGCTTTCTCCCTTGTGGTGCTTAACCATGCAAGCTGGAAGCACAATCGCAGTGGTTCTCCTTTTGCACACCTAGACGAAAAAAGCGTAACATAGGAGGCAGGCACGGGAGCCAGGCAACCAAACTATTGATCGAAGACACAATTCGAAACTGATGCATATATAGCAATATCTGAGATTTTTGCCGGATCTCTAAAGGTGTCCGGTGTTGCACTGCGAAACTTATGCGGAAAACACACAAATAGTTGAAAAGTGCCATAGGATTGGAAAACCAAAAAACATCAGTAAAAACTCGACGTCCGAACTAGATGAATTGTTCGTTGCCAATCAAAAAATTGGTCTTAGAAAAAAAATTGTGCTTTTGTCGTGCTTTAACATGACACATCCTATCTCAAGACTTCAAGCGGGTCAGCCTACGACTTCAACCTCCTATCCCGAAGGGGGAGTACTTCTCGTTAGGCCAGTTTAGCAAACTTTAGCGGCTTTGAGAGAGAAATTAGGCTCCCCGGCTATTGACCGCACACTCGTGTTGAAAAAAGGAGTGATAGAAAAAAGACTTTGCAACGACTAAGAAGAAGAACACTTATTATAAAACAGCTCACATAAATTTAAGAGCCCCCAGGTGACTTGGGTAAAAGAATTTTATGTATAATGATTGTATGTACTGAAGTACTTATATAATATATATGTTTGCCCGAACTTTGAACGCATCTTAACCGACCGTCGGCTTCTCCCTCTTTGGCCAAGGGCCGAAAAGTGTTATGTACTCCACCTGTCGAGAATATCGACGGTGTTTCCGATAACCAGGCAATCAGGCCATAAGGCTGTAACAGAGCGCGCTCAGGGAACTTATGCTATATTACCGACGAAGTGTAAGAAGCATCTTCGAAGAAAATAGTACCCCCACCGATACCTTTCTTCGGTTCCTCACTATGAGACTTGGGCAATAGATTTTTTGTACTCATGAGTTCTGTTGTGTGCCGACCATTATTGAAAACAGTAAGAGCGCTAGCTTTCGGCTTCACCTAGTCTGAGGTCCGGCTCAGGTGACCCGATCGTGACAATCGCAGAGGTGCTCCCTTTACTCCCTAGCCGAACAATCGGGAACATAGGGGTAAACACAGGAGCAAGGCAACCCAGCTTGCAAATCACTTAGGTCAATATGGTGCATATTGTGGCGTAATACACGAACAAGGAACGAAGACGTACAAGAATAATCATATGCAAGAGGAAAAGCTCCAGCAAGGGAGCCCCCAAGTAAACGGGGTATTTGAATTTGTGTGTCACAAACAAAGTTTGGACAAGGAAGTTTGTCACAAACAAGAAAAGTATAATGCTTGGCCGAACAATTTTTTTTTTAAACTTGGGGCATGAAAGTGACTTAGCTAGTTAATGTGTTCGGCATTGATGACACGGTCCGAGCTTACGGCGGGACAAGGTCCCAGCCCCCAAGCCAGTCCCGAGGTGGCCGAGCGAAGAGCTCGGCAATCCGAAGTGGTGACATAGTACGGCCAATGCAAGCCGACAGAGTGACGTCGAAGTCCCCGGCGTGGGGTAATGAAGTGTTGATGATGTCCCCCGTCCAGCCGAGATGATGTAGTATGTCAGTACGCCGAGGTGGCAACACTGCCCGACCCGGATCGTTTTCCTATGCACAAAAAATAGTGTGAACCGGAGATAATAGTAACAAAAAAATGTTGCATAATAAATGATTTATGCAAAGTGGGTAATAAAAGAAATATGGCCTGTGCACCGAACACTCGATGAGGTGGAGCTTTTTCGGCGATGTTGAAGTCCCCGAGGCAACCAAACATGTCGGTTTGGCAACGCGACCAACAAGTTGATCATGCGAGCCGATTGGGACGATGCTGTCAGCTTGCCGAAGAGACAACGTGACGCAGTCGAAGTCCATTACCTGCTTAATTAAATAATATAAAGGGAGAAAGGAAAAAAGGAGGTCAAATCTCCCTGTGGTTGCACTGAGCCAAACTCTCTTCGGACCCAATGGGCGTCGTTGCGCCAGGTAATGCGCGGTGTAAGTCAAGTGCCTGCATAGACAAAATAGTGCAAGGCTAGAGATGATAATATATATGTAGTTTTATATAAAAATATCCTCTACTTAATTAACTTAAGTAAAGTAGATGATTAAAGAAATATGGCCTGAACACCGGGGTCGTCCTGATAGAATGGCCGCGGACATGTTGATGCAGGGACGCACGCTGAGGCGACGCCGCAACTTGATCGATGCAGGCAGGACGACGACATCGGCCAACAGAGTTGACCACGTGATGCAACCGAAGTTGATTAAGTTTGGTAAATATAGCCTGAGCGCCGGGGTCAGCTCGATGGCGTAGTATCTGCAAAATATAATGCAGTACAAACCAACAAAAAATAATCTATGTGCAACAATCCCTTAGAACATAGTAAAAGGAAAGGGATCCACGCTTCCTGTTGATCGCCTCTTAGTGCACTAGTGGTAGTCATCAAGAAGTGAAGACCGGTTGCAAAACTAGTACATCATTGCGTTAGAACTATGCAAACCTTAACAAAAATAAAAAACTGCTAGTGGACAACCGACGGCAGGCTGAATTAAATAAGGAAAAATAATGAGAATAAGGGAAAGGGTCTCCCTTGATGATCGCTCGCCATGGTGGATTTGTCGTCGGCTCCGCGATCAAGAACCGCGTGCACCGTCAGGGCCAGTTTGACAATCCATTAAACGCCCCCATCTGTCGATCAAAGGACCGGAGTAGGGCGCTAAACACCATGTAGGAGCACGTCATTGGTCGCAGATTTTTTAGACCTTGATCTCGACCAAATCTGCGGACGAAGCTTGCAAACCAGAGACAATTCTCATAAAAACTAACTTGTGCAAAATAGATTTGATTATAAAAATATCACCTGATCATCCCATCGATCCGCGACGATCACCTAGCAGGCTCTCAATGAAAGCACCAATGTCGGTTCAATATCCGGTGTATCTCGTAGTAGGGGTCCTAAGCTAGGCGTCTTGGAGTGATGGTAACATGGACACGGGGTTTTACCCAGCTTCGGGCTATCTTGATGAGATAATACCCTACATGCTGCTTTTGATTGTATTCATATGGGTGTAGTACAGAGTACACGTATCTACCACGAGATTGTAGTAATGAATATGAGGTTGTCTATTGACTAGCCTGGCCTCGGTTTATATAAGACACCGGAGGCCTAGGGTTTAGGAGAGTCCTTGTGTTGGGCGCCAAGTCTGGTGGAGTCTTCCTTGTATGCAGCAGGGGTTGTTCGAACTAGCCCACGAGTATACGACCATGGGGATCCTCGGCCCAATCCAACTGATCGAGAGACGATGTGGTGAGTACCCCCCTAGTCCAGGACACCATCAGCGGGGTCATAACAGAAATTAAGGGATATTAAGGCCTCCTTTTAATAGTGTACCAGACCAAAGCATTAACACTTAGTGAATACATGAACTCCTCAAACTACGGTCATCACCGGTAAGTATCCCGATTATTGTCACTTCGGGGTTAATAGATCATAACACATAATAGGTGACTATAGACTTGCAAGATAGGATCAAGAACTCACATATATTCCTAAAAACATAATAGGTTCAGATCTGAAATCATGGCACTCGGGCCCTAGTGACAAGCATTAAGCATAGCAAAGTCATAGCAACATCAATCTCAGAACATAGTGGATACTAGGGATCAAACCCTAACAAAACTAACTCGATTACATGGTAAATCTCATCCAACCCATCATCGTACAGCAAGCCGACAATGGAATTACTCACGCACGGTGGTGAGAATCATGAAATTGGTGATGGAGGATGGTTGATGATGACGATGGCGACAGATTCCCCTCTCCGGAGCCCCGAACGGGCTCCAGATCAGCCCTCCCGAGAGAGTTTAGGGCTTGGCGGCGGCTCTGTATCGTAAAACACGATGAATCCTTCTCTCTATTTTTTTTCTCCCCAAACATGAATATATGGAGTTGGAGTTGACGTCTGTGGAGCTCTAGGGGGCCACGAGGCAGGGGCGCGCCCTAGGGGGGCGCCCTCCACCCTCGTGGACAGGATGTGGGCCCCGTGGCCTTGATTCTTTCGCCAGTATTTTTTATTAATTCCAAAAATAACTTCCATGGAGTTTCAGGTCATTTCGAGAACTTTTATTTTTGCACAAAAATAACACCATGGCAGTTCTGCTGAAACAGGGTCTGTCCGGGTTAGTTCCATTCAAATCATGCAAGTTAGAGTCCAAAACAAGGGCAAAAGTGTTTGGAAAAGTAGATACGACGGAGACGTATCAACTCCCCCAAGCTTAAACATTTGCTTGTCCTCAAGCAATTCAGTTGATAAACTCAAAGTGATAAAGAAAAACTTTTACAAACTCTGTTTGCTCTTGTTGTTGTAAATATGGAAAGCCAGCATTCAAGTTTTCAACAAATATTATGAACTAACTATATTCACAATAACACTTAGGTCTCATGTTTACTCCTATCAATGGCATAATCAACTAGCGAGCAATAATAATAAAACTCGGATGACAACACTTTCTCAAAACAATCATAATATGATATAACAAGATGGTATCTCGCTAGCTCTTTCTGAGACCGCAAAACATAAATGCAGAGCACCTTTAAAGATCAAGGACTGACTAAACATTGTAATTCATGGTAAAAGAGATATAGTCATAATCATACTCAATATAAACTAATAGTAATTCATGCAAATGACGGATGTGCTTTCCAACTGGTGCTTTTAATAAGATGATGATGACTCAACATAAAAGTAAATAGATAGACCCTTCACAAAGGGAAGCAGGGATTTGTAGAAGTGCTAGAGCTCGATTTTGAAATAGAGATAGATAATATTTTGGGTGGTATACTTTCATTGTCAACATAACAACAAAGAGATCTCGATATCTTCCATGCTACACACATTATAGGCGGTTCCCAAACAGAATGGTAAAGTTTATACTCCCCCTCCACCAACAAGCATCAATCCATGGCTTGCCCGAAACAACGGGTGCCTCCAACTAACAACAATCCTGGGGGAGTTTTGTTTTTAATTATTTTGATTTGATTTGAGCATGGAACTAGGCATCCCGGTTACCAGCCATTTTCTCGTGAGTGAGGAGCGGAGTCCACTCCTCTTGAGAATAACCCGCCTAGCATGGAAGAGACAAACAACCCTAGTTCATACATGAGTTGTTCGAGCATACAAAACAAAATTTAATTTGAAGGTTTGGAGTTTGGCACATACAAATTTTCTTGGAACGACAGGTACATACCGCATATAGGAAGGTATGGTGGACTCATATGGAATAATTTTGGGTTTTATGGAAGTGGATGCACAAGCAATATTCCCGCTTAGTACAAGTGAAGGCTAGAAGAAGACTGGGAAGCGACCCACTAGAGAGCGACAACAGTCATGAACATGCATTAAAATTAATAGACACTGAGTGCAAGCATGAGTAGGATATAATCCACCATGAAGATAAATATTGTGGAGGCTATGTTGATTTTGTTTCAACTACATGCGTGAACATGTGCCAAGTCAAGCCACTCGAATCATCCAAAGGAGGATACAGCCCTATCATACCACATCACAACCATTTTAATAGCATGTTGGCACGCAAGGTAAACCATTATAAACTCCTAGCTAATTAAGCATGGCATACGTAACTATAATCTCTAATTGTCATTGCAAACATGCTTATTCATAATAAGCTAAATCAAGAACGATGAACTAATCATATTTACAAAAACAAGATAGGCCGAGTTCATACCAGCTTCTCCCATCTCAATCAATTCATCATATATCGTCATTATTGCCTTTCACTTACACGACCGAACGATGTGGATAATAATAATAGTGCACGTGCATTGGACTAAGGTGGAATCTGCAAGCATTCAATTCAAGGGAGAAGACAAAGTAATATGGGCTCTTGGTTAACTCAATCAATAATGCATAAAAGAGTCACTCAACAATTTCATCATGGTCTTCTCCTCTCGACTCCCATAGAAAAGAAATAGAAATAAAACTATTTACACGGGAAAACTCCCAACAAGCAAAATAAGAACGAGAATTCTTTTTAGGTTTTCTTTTGATTACTACTACTACAAGCATGGAAAGTAAACTAGCTAAAAGCTATTACTATTTTTTTGTTTTTCTTAAGGTTATTCAAACACACAAGAAGAAAGCAAGAAAAGAAAATAAACTAGCATGGATAATACAATGAAAAAGTATGAGCACCGACAACTAGAATGAGTGTGTGAACATGAATGTAATGTCGGTGAGAAATACGTACTCCCCAAAGATTAGGCTTTTGGCCTAAGTTGGTCTATTCCCATGGATCAGAGCTACTCTCACTGGTGTACTGAGGAGTGTCATCTGAGTACCACTGGGTGGCAATCTCCTCCGGATCCCACTGATAAAAGGAATGTCAATAAGGGTCAAGTGGTGGTTCCATCTCAGGCTCTGGAGCTAGTGTCTGGTTCCGGTATGCGTAAACGGCCTCCGGCAAGATGAGGTACGTGCCTGAAGATAAGTCAAACAAAGAGGCTGCATGCAAGATAATAGTCTCACTGTGAGTTTTATTAAATCTCAAATTATACTTAAGAATCTTCTCATCATTTTTAACAATAAACTCATGAGCTACCATACTGTTATAATCTAGAAAAGTAGGGGGCAGCAGCTTTTCCTCTTTCTCATAATGCCTAATAGGTATCCTAAAGTGTTTAGCAAGGCATGAAGCATAGATACCTCCAAAGATGGGCCCCTTTGTATGGTTCAGAGTTAATCGTTTAGCAACAATAGCGCCTAAACTAATAGTGTTATCACGAAATAAAGCATGGCACAAAATAGCAATATCAGGAACACTAAGGTTTCCACAGTTCCCGCGACCAATTAAGCATCTACTAGCAAATATTGAAAACTAACGTAGAACAGGAAAGTGTATGCTAGTAATTCTTGCATCGGAAACCTTCCTCGTTTCCCCTACAGTAATCATATCAATAAAACCATCCACATCTCTACGATGTGGTTCCTCCATGCTGCCCCCGAAGGGTATGTTGCATACCGCGCAAAAATCACATAGTGGCATCTCCCTAACCTCATCATATAAATGAAACTCTACTGAAGGTGGCGATTTCTTAGCATGAAAGTAAATTTTTAGCACGAAAGTATTAGTGAGTAGGAAATACTGATCGAGCTGGTCGTGGAGGAAGTCGGTGAGGCCCGCATTGTCAGCCAAAGTATAAAAATCATCATAAATCTCGGCTGCTCTCAAGAACTCATCACAAGGCCATTCGCACGGCCGAACCTCCGCAACGCGAGGGAGATTAAATTTGGGCTTCTTACTCTCCTCATGTAACGCCCCAAGACCGACCCTCGAGAAGACTTCCAGCTATTCGGAGTTTCGCCGGGCGATGTATTTGATTGTTGCATTCTTCTTAGCATGATTTTGCATTGCATCATTTCATCATGTCAACATGTCATTTAATTTTATAAAACTCATCTAAATGAAATTGTATTGATCTTCGGTCCATTTAAATTGAGGGATATTCACAATGGTGATTTCTCTTTATAACATATCCTCCCAATATTAGGGAGCTATTATCAAATAGTCCATTTTTGGATCCAACCAAAACACACTTGCAAATAATTCCATACCTTTTATCCTTCAAGTTTGGTCTCCAAACTTTGCCCTAAATTCTTTCATCACTTCCTCAAGCTCCACAAAAATTCCCAACATTTTTGGACCTTTCAAACGCGCACTTCTTATTCAAACTCATTTGAATATAATTCAATCGAGTTCGAATCCAATCTTCGCACACATACTCATTTATAGTTTTCTTGGATCAAGCTCATTTTTATGAGTCCGGAAAAATTATCCCCATGCGCAAATGCTATCCCAAACACTTCCTTTACTCTCCTTTTCCTCTTTGGTATTTTCTGTTTTGGGAAATAAAAGAGTAAAGGGAGAGAGAAAGAGACTAGCCTAGCTGGGCCTCCAACCAGCAGCCCAGTAGTCGCAGCCCGCTAGGCCCAGCCACCCTCTCCTGTTAACCCTAGCCCAGCCTTCTCCCGGTCACCCCCTGCTCGATCCCCTCGTCTCTCTCCCTCACGCCGCCACCCACAAGAACTGCACGCGCCCGCGCCCGATCTTCCTCCGGCCACCACACCGCACCGCCCCGCCATGCTCCAGCACCGCTTCTCCTCCCTGGCTCTTCATCGCTTGTGCCTCATCCTCCCACTCACTACTAGAAAAACTGCTACTAATGGCGCACCTAATTTGGCCATTAATGGCGCATCACTGGTGCGCCATTACTAGCACGCCATTAGTAATTTTTACTAATGGCGCACCAGTGGTGCGCCATT
>NC_041385.1:663819945-663827979 GCF_002162155.2 Triticum dicoccoides | reverse complement strand
CACTACTAGAAAAACCGCTACTAATGGCGCACCTAATTTGGCCATTAATGGCGCATCACTGGTGCGCCATTACTAGCACGCCATTAGTAATTTTTACTAATGGCGCACCAGTGGTGCGCCATTAGTATCTGGTATACTAATGGCGCACCACTGGTGCGCCATTAGTATAGGCTACGGTGCGCCATTAGTATGCCTCCCAGGGGCCATGTATACCCAGGTGCTTTGGCATACTAATGGCGCACAACCACGAGATGCGCCATTAGTAACCATGGCATACTAATGGCGCACTGACCAGTGATGCGCCATTAGTATGCTTTGTCATACTAATGGTGCACTGTCATGTGATGCGCCATTAGTATGAATATTAGGTTTTTTTATTTTTTTATTTTCTGTTTTTTGCACAGGTTACAAAATGTATAATTTGACAAAATATAGACAGCACACATCAACAACAGATTCATCGAATACAATAGAAGATTAGTCTTTGAATACAATTCATCATATTAGTCTCCGAATACAATTCATCATATTAGTCTCCGAATTGAAAAGACCGAACAAAGATAGAACATTATATTACAAGTCTCGAGACCGCGAGTAGCGAGTTTGTCTTCACATTACAAGTCAATATCGATCATCTAAACTACCATCACATAGAAGAGAGCTGCGGTCATCACGATGAGCATCATCACGATGAAACTCGTCTTCATCCGATTCCTCCAACGCTCCCTCCCCTCTCCCGCTAGATAGCGGGCGTATCTAGATTCGACCTCGGCCCTAGTGGTGTACCCTTTGTAACTGTTACCGCTGAATCAGTGAACCTGTCTCCGACACTCCTCCCAGTCATCGTAGACTCCGGGAACCTTACCCTTGTACACGACATACTTCGGCATCGCTATGCACTAGCCAAACAAAACGTTAGTACCAATTCACAGACAATACATAAGCAATATATAAGTATGCAATAGAACAATCGGAAGAGAAAAGCAAGACATTAATAGCATCGATTACATCTAAGTTGAACGACTCTCGAAACCAAAGAGACATACTACAAGTTCATTAAAGTTTAATTACAACATGAGCCAATCGATGTTTCAGAACTAGACACATCATCACTGCTTTCGACTCGACTCAAGGGACCGGAGCGTGGATGAAGCCGCCGTCTATCGTGGGAGTCATGAAATAACGGTCGTTGTCAGCCTGCATTTGTAGCATTGTGTCGATATCACTGTTGGACGGTTGATTTCTGAGGTAGAACTGCCCCGAGGTACGAAGGACATCTTGATGGATGATTTCCGCAAACTCCGACTGGATGCGAAAGAATTCTTGTCGGAGGTCCACGTCCTGGATTGCCGACACGCTCGCGGCCCAATCTTTGAGTTTACTCGCTAGCAGAAGTTGATGATGGTCCCGTACGATCGCCCGCATGTGATGGATGGCGTAGTAGGCACCCTTCTGACCGCCAGGCGGCTGCTTGACACAGCAGAACGTCGTATTGTGGGAGAACACGTGCTTGCCGTACTTACGAATAGGCCTGGTGAAGGTGCCTCCAGATTTGGCGTAGCCGGGGAGAACATCATCAAGAACCTTCTTGACATTTGTGTAGTCTACGTTCGACTGACGGTCCGGGTCGAAATACGAGGCCATGGAATATTTGGGGCTTAGGAGGATGAGCGTGCAATGTGTGTCACTGCAGAAAACATGGAATGTTAAAAGAAAAACGATCGAAATGTAAGAATTCATATGTTACGGGCCGGTTGAGGGGAGGACTTACTCGGGAAAGTAAGGCACGAGGAAGTTATCCTTATCTTGGTTTGCCAGAATGACGCCTTCGAGGTAAGAACTCGCGACTTGCCGGTCCCCAGCGCTGCCCAAGATCTTGGCACACATGTAGAAGGGGTCGACTATCACGATGTCCGGGGTCTTGTCGCGAATGATCCGCATCTCCATACTCAACGAAAATAGCCGAACGAAGGTGTAGTGCAGCGGATGAAGGTTCAACATAGCGTGGATGTCATCAAAACGCAGGTCGATCGTACGCCCGATGGAGTTATCCACAAAGCCCTTGCCCTCTGGCACCTTGGCCGCGAAAACTGGGTATTCCACATCCTTCTCCCTGAGACGCCGCTTCTCCAAAGAAAGAACACTGTCATGCAGACTCCGCATAGCACCGGTTGCAGCATTGAGCATATTTGTCGGTAGCATCGCCCTACCCGCCACATGAACCCTCCTTGAGATATCCTGCGGTGAAGGTGGCCCGTCCTGAGCACGGATCGCACTCGGTGCCGGCTAGCTCGCACCCTTCTTAGTCTTTCTTTTGCGTGCCTTCTTCTTCTCCTGTAATGGGACCGAGTTCTGCTCACAGACCGCCTTCTTGAGTGTGTTGGGGCTGATAATATTTCGCACCTCGCCTATCTGAGGCTCGGTGAAGTCGGCAGCTGGAGGCGTCTCCTGAGAGCTGAACGCCAGACGGCGCCTGTTGCAACTTGGCTTCTCCGTGGTACGAGCTAGATCGCACACGTCTTTTGTTGGGTTTGGTTCTTGAGAAGGAGGCCCCATGAAGTCGCCATCGTACCCATGATCGGCAAAGAACTGATCGACGTTGCCAAATGTATCATCGTCGTCGTCGTCGTTGTTCTGATCCTGTGCCATATGCATGTTTGGATCCAGTGGCATAGGGATGTCCGGCACCGTTGCTGCGGTCTTGCCATGGGGCCGACTTGGCGCCGGCACGACTGGCGGTGTTGTCTTTGGGGTGGTGTCCCCCGCCCCCAAACGAATCTGGCTCTTCAGCCAAAGCAGGGGCCAGCTCAGGCAGGCGCTGAGGGTCATCACGTCATCATCGTCGGCCCCGACGGGTCGAATCGGAGGTAACAAGTCGTCGCAGCCTGGCAGCACCCGAACCAGTTGAACCCTAAACAAGTTGGGTGGCATCTGGGTACCGTGGAACAAGGGGTTGCCCGGTTGAATGATTTTTCCCTTGGCGACATTGACCAACTCGTTGTTCACGAAGTGGAGGAGAGTGCACGGAACGTCGGCGGCGCCCTGCGAAAACATGTAGGGCGTCAGGGATGCCCAGTCAAAGGCAAGGAGATGAAGTCCTTGGCCGAGAGAGGCTTAATTAGTTACCGTGATGATGGCGTCGAGCTCGGCTAATATCGACGCACCACCAACGGCGGGCGTGCAGTTGACGGAGGTGCCGCTTGCTGCAGAGGTGCCGGCTGGCGTACACCCGGGTGCATTAAGCTCCCGTGCCGGCGTCGAAGACACCAATGTCGCCTCCGCCGGAGGCACCAATGGCCCCGCCATCGCATTATGCGAGTTGCTGGCCGCGAAGCTAGGAATCGGGGGCGGCCCCTGTTGGCCGCCCGCAATCCACGCACTCAACCCCGAGATCAAGCTAGGCACAATGGCGGTGATCGTCGCTCCGAGTCGTTGTTCCACTTGCTCTTGGACAATCTCCGGAATCTGCGCCACCTGTGCCTTGAGTTCTTGAACCTCTCGCGCCTGGCTTTCCGAGCTGGTCTTTTTCTCCTTCCGCACACCAGCGGTATAGTATGACCCCCATTTTGTCGACAAGCCTTTGCCGGCCACACGACCAGCTGACGTCGGCTTACTGAGCTTATCCTTGTTCTTCATTACATTCAACCCCCTATTTAGAGTGGTGTCCCAAGGGTTGCTCTTAGTCGACCCCGCGCTACTGCTTTCAGTCGCCTGCGGAAGGAATGTGAACCATTTAGAAATTTGGCTTCATTAATTAGAATGCAACCATATGGAGCTAATTACGCGGGGGTGTATTCCTTACCAGAACAAGCTCAAGCTGCCTGGTCTTCGGATCCGTGGTAAGCTCCTTTGTTTTCGGGTCCTTCTTGTACCGGGCCCTGACAAAGTTCCTGGTCTGCTTGTCACCGTATTTATCGAAGAGGGGCGGTAGGCCTTGCTCGGCACGGTCCGCCTCCTCCTTGTCCCATATAGGCTCCGCCACTCTATAACCGCCAGGACCGAGTGTGTGTTCCCCTATGTTCAGCTCCCGCATTTGTTTCCCCCACTCACTTGATTGGGAGCTTGCGATGCTCGAGCAATTGATCTTGAAGTCGTTGTAGTCATCTTCGGTGATTGAAGGATTTTTCTCCTTGATCTTCTGATAACTCTCACCTTTCTCGATCATTCTCTTCACATTGCTTTTCCAAGTAGACAGGGCCTTGCTCATCTTCGTGAGGGCAGCATTGTTCACTTTATTCCCTTTGAGGCTTGTGTTTTCAAATTCAGCGGGGAACTTGTATCGTTCGTGCAGCTTCGTGAAGAGGAGGTTGCGCAAATTCCCTCGGTCAGGATGCCTCAGGTTCTCAGTGTTGATCGAGACGGTGCTCCGGACAATGCACCCGAGCTGAAGCGAGTACCCCTTGACTATTCGTTCGGGCGCCGTTGGATTCCCGTTGGATTCCACTTCAGTAACTTCCTCCTTGAGGGTGCGGAGCACGATCGGGCGCCGGTCCTTCCGTTGCCTCTTCGGTTGGCTGCCATCTGTGCGTGCGCTGCCATCATCAGTGGTGGCATCCTCGGCGGCACCATCAGTGGTGGCATTAGTGTGGTCATCCTCGGCGGCACCATTCGTGGTCTCAGGATCGGTGGGGAAGGCGGCGGCCTCATACAAGTGAGGTTGTTCCTCCATCTCCTGGGACAGCTCCCAGAATGCCTTGCCACCCGAACCCCCGGCCTCATCGTTGTGGGCCATGTTTCTCTCTAAATAGAAACAAAGTTTGGTCAAAAAGTTGGTTATTGTCAAGGAACAAGATCATGGTCTCATCATTTAGGGTTTGTCGACACCGAGGCATCCTAAAATCTAAGCTTTTATCATTGAGGGTTTTTCGACGCCGAGGCACCCTAAAAGCCTAACCTTTCATCATTTCGGTTTTTATCGACACGGAGGCACCCTAAAAGCCATGCATTAGTCACAAGTACGCCGGGGCACTTGATCCTACTTAATTAACTACTAAGATACCCCGGCCCATGCATTAGTCACAAGTACCCCATATGTCCTATTTTTAGCAAAGTCATGCTAAAATTCACGGAAAATTTCAGCATGACCTTTGCTGAAAATAGGACATATGGAGTACCCGAATTTGCCGGAACGGAAGTTAATTGACATTCCGGCAAACTCAAGGGCCTCTCGGGGTACCTGCAATATCATCACGACACGATGGTCGGAGACAAAACCCAGCAAACTAGCACCACAATGTGCCTCTACTTTCATATGGATGAAAAGGCCACAATGTGCCTCTACTAGCAGCACAATCTTAGTTAACTTCTGGGGACATCAGAAAGTTAACATCCGCCTGATTATTATGAGGACTTCACTGCCACTGTTTACTCAAACTTAAGTTAGTAATTAAAAATATAAAATAGGATAACCCAGTGACAGGACTGTTGGTTGATGTCACAAAAAAGTTGCAAATCTCAACATGTTCTACAGTTGTTAAAATTATCTTACTGTATTTAGAACAAACTAACACCACAGAGTCTACCAATTCAGGTAGAAGCCATCATTCAGTTCAAATTTGAATATATGATATTCCAGAAAATAATCTGTCTACAAAATGAGATACATTCCGTTTGAACTACCAAAACTGTAACCAACGTTATTACCTAATTATGAAAAAAGTGTAGTACATATAAATTATTTCATCACTGAGAGGAGATAACCAAAAGTTTCCAAGCAATATGATTAAGAAAATGGGATTTAGGCATCCAAATGCCACAAAAGACCAAATCACATTTTTAAACCAAGTTACACAAAGAAAATGCACCTAAGCACCAAGAGGAACTGTTACAACTCCATAAGGTATATCCAAGTCACTGCTACTCATATTCAAAAAACCTAACTCCAATATAACCAGAAAGATTGTAAAACATTATATCTCCCTGTTGACACGAACTGAAAGCGTAACAAAAATACCATCTTCTTTTGTTGATGCGTTGGTGTTTTAGAGTAGAGGTAAGAAAACCGGAGACCATATATGTAGTTTCTAACATATGCAAGATTACTTAAAAATTGGAGATGCAAGATAGTAGTATATAGAAGAAGAAACAAGAGAGAGATGCAAGATAGTAGTATATATAGGTGAGTCAACCTATTATTCTAGGCAGCTGCCTTGCTAGTGATTCGGTGTCGTCGCAACTGGATCCCTCCCACTCGACCCACGATCTTCTACAAGGAAAAAGTAGCAGCTCAGTCAACCACCATATAATTATACAAGGAAAAAATGCTACTTGGCACAAGTGTAAACGAGAAGCTTGAGGTAGCAGCAGATTGAAGTGATAAAGTGCAAGGGAGAAGCTTGAGCTAGTAAACAATTTCTGAATGTTATAAAGTGGGGAAAGTAAAATAAAATTCATGACTAGTCATGGCACTAGAAAAGAGATGAGATTTCACAAAACCAGAGCCAAGCATAGTCCAGAATGTCAAATTTTCAGTTAGTTAATTATTACAGTCCTTTGCTAAAAGAGATGATCCGTCCAAGAAATTTAATACTAGATGCATGCAGTCTGTTGAGGATCTTTTAGTGAATGACTAACAACAAGTAGCCGAGCTTGCCCAAGAAAGATTAGATTCAGAAGTGTTGGCTGCTGCTAGTGAATGGAGCTGACAGTTATACAGTGTCAATTGACAGTAAGTAGAGTGAGATGATCAAACGTTTGTGCTGAATAGTAGTGGCAGTGTAATGTTAACTAAATACAGTTGGCAGTGTATATAGTGTTAATTGATAGTGGCTTGTCCTGGATATAACTCATTTTCTAGGTTTACCTTGGGTAGATAGCCCATGAATGCGGAACAGATACTTACATTCATGCGGTGAGATAAACTTATTTTCAGGTATAAACCATGGACAATTACCCGATGATACAGTGCATTTTTCTTCAGTGTATGTCCAGTGCATTTTTCTTCTTCTTTCGTTGAGTAGCATAAATTAGACCTATCATTGTGTAAGATGCAGGAGTACTTCTTATACTCTGTGGCATTGCCATACTTAGCCAAGAGTCCCCATTTCTTATATTCTGTGAGATGCAGTCATCTTTTACTCCAGTTCTTATAGTATTTTGGAGTACATTGCCTGTTATGCTGCTTGCAAGGTTAGCATAGGTTCAGAAATGGGGACTAAAAAACAGTGATTTAATTCTCCAATTCAATTTTCATTTTCAAGTTTAAATTTGAATATCAACAGTAGTGATTTTACACCCAGTTCAACCGTGATTTTACCTCGATTTCAACGGTAATTTCAGCAGCAGAGTCGGGGGCGGGGACTAAAAAATCTTAACCCTAACAGCATAGTGGAGCGCGTCTGTTAGCATGTCTTCCCTTTCTTGTTAGCATGTCTCTCAAAAAGAGAAGCAATGGTTCCGATCCTCTTAATTCTTCAATAATTACATTCTATCAATCATAATGACATAGTTGAACAAATTATATGCAAAATTATGTGTATGAGTTCATCAGTTCATCTACTTGTGCACTACATCTAGTGAGAGAAGGAAGCCCGGTAATGTGTACTGCAAAATTATGAACTCATACGCATCTAGCCGATATCATAATGTACTGCAAAATTATGCATATGAGTCAAATTCAGATGGATGGAGATGTACTGGAAAATCACATTGATATACTGCAAAATTATGTGTATGTGTAGTGTAAAATACAGAAGGGGATGAGGTACCTCACTATCTCTCTCTGAAGAAGGCTTGATCAGGGGATGAGGGGTATCAACTGCGGTCGGCCGGCATCAGGGAGATCCGGCGGTGGGCCGGCGATCGCCTCCAGTCATGGAGATCGCCTCCAGCCACGTCTCCTCCACGAGCAGCTCCGGACTTGGCAAGGCAGAGGTTGCGGCGCGCGCGGGCGAGGGCGAGGTTGGTGTCGGCCCTGCGGCGCTGCTCCGGTGAGAGTGGGGTGGGGTCGGAGGGGAGGAAGGAGAGGATGGGGAGAGGGAGGCGTCGGTGGTGTGGTGTGGACGGGGCGGCGCTGCTCCGGCGAGAGTGGGGTGG
>NC_041385.1:663629316-663818867 GCF_002162155.2 Triticum dicoccoides | reverse complement strand
GGGTGCGGGGGGTCGGCGGCGGCGGTTGAGTAGGGAATTGAGAGGGTGCGGGCGGTCGGCGGCGGCGGCCGGTGGACTGGATCTGGCGAGGTGGGATAGCGATCGAGATGGAGGAGGATCGAGATCGAGTGTCCAAGAACTTAAAAAATATTCATGATAGTTCAAAAAGTGCCCATGAAATATAATCGAGAAATGAAGTCTACGATTTAAATACAATCGATCTTAGCTAGCTATCTGTTCACAATCTTCTTGCCCTTCTTTTTCGCAAATGGAGTTCTTTCTATGGAACGGACGTCCTTTAGGTAGGGTGGTCCTGCTTCTTCTTGTGGTGTATGCTGCTACTTCATCATCGTCGTCATGTTTGATCCTCGGGTCGCCGTACTTGTCGAAGTCTTGCTCATTGGCTACTCCATCCATTCCGATGATCTTCCTTTTGCCTCTCCTCACGACAACACGACTGGGCTTTGGCGGGTCGGTAATGAAGAAGCATTGGTCCACTTCGGAAGCCAGTACCCATGGCTCATTTTTTGCGGTGACGTTTGCGCCCGCGGTCTTGGATTTGGCTTCGGGTATAACCATGGTGGTGAAATACCGGTCTTGTTTTATGACGTTCTTGGCCCATCTGACACGGAACATCGGGACCTTCTCTCGAGCGTAGCTCAGCTCCCAGATCTCCTCGACCCTTCCGTAGTATCTGTCCTTGTCGTTACCGGTGTAGGATTCCATCGTTACCCCGGAGTTCTGATAACCATCGCTCTTCATGTCCTTGGCCTCGGTGTAGAATGTGTAGCCGTTGATATCGTACGCCTCATAGGTCATCAGGCTGTGCTCGGCGCCCTGTGACAAGGCGAATATGAGTTGTTCTTCTGCGGAAGAATCCTCATGTAAAGGGTACGACAGAAGCTTCTGCTTGAACCAACGCGTGAAACATGAGTTGTGCTCTTTGAGTATATCTCCGTCCGTCCTCTGTTGGCCTCGGTCATTGTACGTCTTCTTAATAAAGGTTTTGTGCTCTACCACCCAAGGATCGACCACGTCTATGTGTTGTAGCGCGACTAGGTTTGCTCTTTCAAAGTCGGCGAGTCGACCCTCAAAGTCGACATGCATTTCGCGGCGACCCTCATGGTGACCCCATCCAGCGAGCCTGCCGAGGTGCCTGTTGACGGGCAGACCAACGGGGTTCTCGATGCCTAGATAATTCGTGCAGTAGGAGATGCACTCATCGGTCAGAAAGCCCCTGGCTATGCTTCCCTTTGGACGTGACATGTTGCGAACGTATCCTTTGATGACACCATTCATCCTTTCGAACGGCATCATGCTGTGCAGGAACGTCGGCCCGAGTTGGATGATATCCTCCACTATATGGACCAGCAGATGCACTATAACGTCGAAGAATGCGGGCGGGAAGTACATCTCAAGCTCGCATAGTATCACCACGATCTCTTCCTGTAGCCTTCTGAGTTGCCTCACGCCAATCGACTTCCGAGAGATGACGTCGAAGAAGTTGCATAGGCCAAATAGCGTTTCATAGACGTGTGCGTCCATGATCCCACGGATTGCAACTGGAAGTATCTGCGTCATCAGCACGTGACAGTCGTGAGACTTCATCCCGCTGAACTTCTGCTTCGCTGGGTCTAGGTATCTGCTTATCTTCCCCGCGTAACCGTAAGGAAGTTTTACTCCTACGAGGCAGGTGAAAAACTGCTCGATCTCCTCCTGACTTAGAGTGAAGCACGCGGGAGGGTAGTCATTTCCGGTCTTCTTGGCCTTTTTGCCTTTGCGACGACTTTCTGTGTCCTGCTTCGCCTCATCATCATCATCATCATCATCATCATCATCATCATCATATATAGCGTGAAGCTCCTGCCTGATGCCCATTGATTTCAAGTCTGCCCTTGCTTTCGGCCCATCTTTGGTCCTCTCTGGCATGTTGAGCAGGGTACCAAGCAGACTCTCGCACACGTTCTTCGTGATATGCATGACATCAAGGCTGTGAGGCACACGGTGGATCTTCCAGTACGGCAAGTCCCAGAAAACAGACCTTGTTTTCCATACCTTCAGCAGCGGCTCTGGCGCCTTTTGCTTCTTTCCCGGCAGTGGGCAGTCTTTCCAATTTTTCAACAGCTTGTCTATTTCCTCGCCGCTCCTCGTACACGGGCGTTTTCGGGGTTCGGTTTCACCATCGAACAGATCCTTGCGTTTCCTCCACGGGTCATCGTCGCAAAGCCACCTTCGATGTCCCATGAACACGGTTATCGAAGACCCGGGATCTCTATCTAGCTGGCGATACATTGTGTCATCCATGCACCTTATGCATCCAGAAAATCCGTGGACTACTTGCCCCGCAAGATATCCGTAACCGAGATAGTCGTGCACCGTCGTGAGCAATGCGACTCTCATAGGGAAATATTCTTTCTCTGCAGCGTCCCACGTATTGGCTGGCGTTTTCCACAGCGTGTCAATCTCCTCTTTCAGCAGCCCCAGATACAGATTGATGTCGTTCCCTGGTTGTATCGGCCCTTCAATTAGCATACTCATGTGAATGTACTTCCTCTTCATGCACAACCAGGGGGGAAGGTTGTACATCCACACGAACACAGGCCAGGTGCTATGTCTGCTTCTCTGGCTGCCAAACGGATTGACTCCATCGGTGCTCGCGCCCAGCACGATGTTCCTTCTATCGTTCCCAAATTCTGGGTATTCGAAGTTCAACGCTTGCCACTGGCTCGCTTCCTTAGGGTGACTCAGCATCTTGTCTTTTTTATCTATCTCCGGATCATTTGCGTCATCTTCTCGCTTCTTCTCCTCCCTATCCGCGTGCCAACGCAGGAGCTTTGCTACCTTAGGGTCCGCGAAATACCGCTGCAGACGAGGAGTGATCGGAAAGTACCACACCACTTTTCGAGGAGCTTTCTTCCTCTTCTTGTATCGAGTGACACCGCACACCGGACATATGGTAGACTCCGCGTGCTCGTCCCGATAAATGATGCAATTGTTCATCCACACATGGTATTTCACGTGCGGTAAATCCAGAGGACACACGATTTTCTTCGCCTCCTCCAAACTGGTCGGGCACTTGTTCCCCTTGGGAAGACGTTCGTGCTAGAATGACATGTTCTCATCGAAGCATGCGTCCGTCATTTTGTGTTTTACCTTCATCTCCAGAGCCATGAGCGTTACTTTCAGGCGGGTATCCTCGGGCCTGCATCCTTCATACAATGGAGTAACCGCGTCTAACTCAAGTTGATCCATCTTGGCTTTCTCTCGGGCGGCAGCTCTTGCGTTATCCGTCTGCTTGAGAAGCAGCTCTTGAATATGAGGGTCCTGCACCCAGCCCATCGATGGTCCAGCTTCGTCTGCTCCGCCAGCATCATCATCATGTCCTGCATCTTCTTCTACATGATGACTGTGTACAGCATCACCGTCGTGATCATCTCCTAGGGATTCTTCGTCTTCTCGCCCGCCCGAGCAGCGGTGGTTGTCTTGCTGCCCTTCCTCATTTCTTGCCCGGCCCCCATGGACGACTTCGTAGTCATCTTCATCACCTTGCCACCGATAGCCATCCATGAAACCACGCAAGAGCAGGTGGTCCCGCACCTGCCCGGAATTCGGGTCCGCAATAAGGCTATTCAGCTTGCATCTTCGACACGGACATCTTATCTCCGTCTCGTTCTTTTGAAGCATCTCGGCCTTCGCGGACCTCAAAAACCTATTCACGATACCTTCGGTCATCGTGCGGACCATGGTCGCCTGCGGGGTAGAGCAAAACAATATTTTAGAACCAAGAAAAAATTTGGCATGACTTTCCCTAAAAATAGGACCAAAAAGAATGCTTAATGCCAAAATTCTCGCCGAAACAGAAATGAATCAACATTCCAGCAAAATATTGGCAACTATCGCATTTCAAATACCGGTACACCTCCAAACACAAACACATATGCAAAACCACAAACATATGCAACACCACGAACATACATAGATCTAGCTAGGCCATAAAAAGTGCATGTGCACATTGTTGTAGGGAGAACAACATAAATATAGCTTCCGCCCTTACTTACCTAGCAAAACAAGGTAACTTAACCACTTAATTTGAATGAATTTATGGTGGAAATGAGGTGAAAAAGAGGAGGCACCCGAGACAAGGAGGAGGCGGTGGAGAGAATGAAGTGGGGAGAAAGTGAGTGTGGGAGGAGAGGCTGTCCAAAATATCTTGTTGCTGCCCACTTACTAATGGCGCACCAACCACAAATGCGCCATTAGTAATCCAGGTTACTAATGGCGCACCCCCTGGTGGTGCGCCATTAGTAGTTTTGCAAAAAAAAACATACTAATGGCGCACTACACCACAGTGCGCCATTACTAGTTTAAACTAGTAATGGCGCACCGCGTGCGAGTGCGCCATTAGTAGTTTTGCAAAAAAAGGAATAAAAAAATAATAAAAAACAACATTAGTGGCGCACTCTCTGGAAGGTGCGCCATTACTAGTTACAACTAGTAATGACGCACTGCCTGTGGATGCGCCATTAGTATGTTTGGACAGGCGCACTAGTTAAAAAAAATGATACTAATGGCGCACCGTCAGCCAGGTGCGCCATTAGTAGTTTCAACTCTAATGGCGCATCAGAGGGTGGTGCGCCATTAGTATATACTAATGGCGCACCACTTGTCTGGTGCGCCATTAGTGTCAATCCCATCTATAGCCCTTTTTCTAGTAGTGACTCCGCCGCCACATACAGAGCCAGCGCAAAGAGAGAGAGCTCCTTCGACCTGATCCCCTCGTCCTTCTCCTCCTCCGTGAGCTGAAGGAAATATGCCCTAGAGGCAATAATAAAGTTATTATTTATTTCCTTATTTCATGATAAATGTTTATTATTCATGCTAGAATTATATTAACTGGAAACTTAGTACACGTGTGAATACATAGACAAACATAATCTCACTAGTATGCCTCTAATTGACTAGCTCGTTGAATCAAAGATGGTTAAGTTTCCTAGCCATACACATGAGTTGTCATTTGATTAACGGGATCATATCATTGGAGAATGATGTGATTGACTTGACCCATTCTGTTAGCTTAGCACTTGATCGTTTAGTATGTTGCTATTGCTTTCTTAATGACTTATACATGTTCGTATGACTATGAGATTATGTAACTCCCGTTTACCGGAGGAACACTTTGTGTGCAACCAAACGTCACAACATAACAGGTAATTATAAAGGTGCTCTACAGGTGTCTCCGAAGGTACTTGTTGAGTTAACGTATTTCGAGATTAGGATTTGTCATTCCGATTGTCGGAGAGGTATCTCTGGACCCCTCTCGGTAATGCACATCACTATAAGCCTTGCAAGCAATGTGACTAATGAGTTAGTTGCGAGATGATGTATTACATAACGAGTAAAGAGACTTGCCGGTAACGAGATTGAACTAGGTATTGAGATACCAATGATCGAATCTCGGGCAAGTAACATACCGATGACAAAGGGAACAAACGTATGTTGTTATGCGGTTTGACCGATAAAGATCTTCGTAGAATATGTGGGTGAGGGAGTCCTGGATTACGGGGTATCCGGACTGTATACATCGTCCGGACTATTGAAGCATGAAGATACAAGACTCAAGACTTCGGCCCGTGTCCGGATGGGACTCTCCTTTGCGTGGAAGACAAGCTTGGCGATCTGGATATTATATTTCCTTCCTTGTAACCGACTCCATGTAAACCCTAGCCCTCTCCGGTGTCTATATAAACTGGAGAGGATGGTCCTTAGAAGGCTGATCACAATTACAATCATACCATCATAGGCTAGCTCTTAGGGTTTAGCCTCTACGATCTCGTGGTAGATCTACTCTTGTACTACACATATCTACAATATTAATCAAGCAGGAAGTAGGGTTTTACCTCCATCGAGAGGGCCCGAACCTGGGTAAACATTGTGTCCCTTGCTTCCTGTTACCATCAGCCTAAGACGCACAAATCGGGACCCCCTACCCGAGATCCGCCGGTTTTGACACCGACATTGGTGCTTTCATTGAGAGTTCCTCTGTGTCGTCGCTTTGAGGCTTGATGGCGTCTTCAATCGCCAAGAACACCATCCAGGGCAAGACTTTTTCCCCGGACATATCCTTGTGTTCGGCGGCTTCGCACTGCGAGCCAATTTGCTTGGTCATCTAGAGCAGATCGACAGCTACGCCCATGGCTACCAGGTCAGGTTCGGAAACTTGAACTACACGGCTGATATTCGCAGAGACTTGTTCTTCGACGGATTCATGCCTATGCTAGGAGCGTCGAACAGTCACAACGAGCACGACCTAGACCGGCTGTTGGACAATGCTCGGGATATCACCCCTGTAGCAGCGCCGGATCTAAATCCGGAGCAGGTTGCATTGCCTAAGGATGGAGGGCTGGACCCCGCCCCGAGGGCCGCCCGCTCATTGGCGGTGGAGCCGAACATAGGTCTCACCTCTGTTGAGGCATGTAACCTCGGACCCCCGGTCTCGTATCCGGTTGTTGGTCCCGGTCCGCATACCCTCAAGCCAGTCGGGCCAGGTTGGGCTCCGGTAATGGAGTTTACCGCTCCGGACGTCTTCCAGCACTCGCCCTTTGGCGACATGCTGAACTCATTAAAGTCTCTCTCTTTGTCAGGAGACTCTGGGCCGAAATATGTCCGGCCTAAGTGGGAAGCAGGCGACGAAGGAATTTGTTGCCCACCCACCACCCACTTCATCGCCACGATCGATGATTTAACCGACGTTCTTGACTTCGACTCTGAAGACATCGACGGTATGGACGACGATGCAGGAGAAGCTTTAGAATCCCCGGGGCGCGGGACTACTACCTTGTCACACGATATATACATGGTGGATACGCCCAAGAAGGACGACAGCGATAATCCGGAAGATAAAACACCCGGGCAAAAGCCAAAAAGGCGGCGCAGACGCCGCTCAAAGTCAAGCAATTGCAAAAATAGCGACAAGAGCGCCAGAAGGGTCGATATACTAGTAAACCCCGAAGGCAATAATGACCACATGGACCCAGCGATGGAGCAGGATGAGCCAGGTCATGCCAAACCTAGTTGAATACCCGATCACACTGATCCGGCCAGACAAGCTAATGAAACCACCCCAGAACAGGAACACAGTCCGGACGACGATGCGTTCATCATCCCGGACGAACAAGTGGAACGAGACAACCTCCACCGAAAGCTTATGGCCACAGCAAGAAGTCTAAAAAAGCAGAAGCAACGGCTCAAGGCCGCACAGGAAAAGCTAAGTCGTAGATGGAATAAAGTGCTGGATACTGAAGAAAGATATGGCGACGATCGCCATACGAAAAGCTATCCAAAACGCAAGCTAGTGCCAGAATTCGACGACGAGGCCGCTCCATCGAAGAATAATACAACCAGGAGACCAGACGTACCGCTTCACAACCACAACAGAGCGGCTACTGACACCGCGCATGATCTACATGAGAAGCTGGATAAGAAGGCCGGGGCAGCCAGGTCCATCTACGGATCTAAAGGACACACCCCGGCGAGGGACTATGGTCACCCGAACGCTCATACAAGCCAAATACCAGTTCGGAATAAACTCCGGACACAACAACAGCCGACGGCATGCCACAACACGTCCAGATACAGAGGGGCTGCTCACCCCCTGTGCTTCAACGAAGAAGTACTGGACCATGAATTCCCACAAGGCTTTAAACCTGTGAACATAGAGGCATATGACGAAACGACAGACCCAGGGGTCTGGATCGAGGATTTTATCCTGCATATTCACATGGCTCGTGGGGATGACCTCCACGCCATCAAATACCTTCCCCTCAAGTTGAAGGGACCAGCTCGACACTGGCTGAAAAGCCTCCCCGAAAATTCAATCGGGAGTTGGGAGGAACTCGAGGACGCTTTTAGGGCCAACTTTCAAGGGACTTATGTCCGGCCTCCGGATGCAGACGATCTAAGTCACATAATCCAACAACCCGGAGAGTCCGCCCGCAAGCTTTGGAACAGATTCCTCACTAAAAAGAATCAAATAGTCGACTGTCCGGACACTGAAGCCTTAGCAACATTCAAACACAGCATCCGTGACGAATGGCTCGCCCAGCACCTTGGCCAAGAAAAGCCAAGGACAATGGCAGCCTTAACATGCCTTATGACCCGCTTTTGCGCGGGTGAAGATAGCTGGTTAGCCCGTAAAGGCACAAGCGACCCAAACACATACGAAATAAGGGATGACAATGGGAAGCCACGGTGTAATAAACACAAACGCAAAAACAAGGAAGAGGGACCAGATAACACAACGGTCAATGCCGGATTCAGGGGCTCTTGACCTGATCAGGAAAAGAAGCCATTTAAAGGTAGTAAAGAGGGACCGTCCGGTCTGAACAGAGTCCTGGACAGACTATGCCAAATTCATGGCACCCCGAAGAAACCTGCGAACCACACACATAGAGAGTGATGGGTCTTCAAGCAGGCCGGCAAATTAAATGCCGAAAACAAAGGGAGGGAAACACCAAGTGAAGACGAGGACGAACCTCGCCAGCCGAACACTGGGGGACAGAAAAAATTTCCTCCAGAGGTTAAAACAGTAAACATGATCCACGCGACTCACACATTCATAAGAAGGCATGAACGTGCGCCCAGAGACGCGCACGATGTAGAGCCCATCGTACCCACATCTGACCACTGGATGTCTCGTCCGATCACTTTCGATCACATGGATGGCCGAACTAGTATTCAGCACGGAGGATTACAGGCCTTGGTGCTTGACCCAATATTCAACGGATACCGTCTCACCCGCGTCCTCATGCACGGCGGCAGTAGTCTCAATTTAATATACGAGGATGCTGTCCACAGAATGGGGATAAACCCATCCAGAATTAGCCAAACCTAATGTAGAACAGGAAAGTGTATGCTAGTAATTCTTGCATCGGAAACCTTCCTCGTTTCCCCTACAGTAATCATATCAATAAAACCATCCACATCTCTAGGATGTGGTTCCTCCATGCAGCCTCCAAAGGGTATCTTGCATACCGAGCAAAAATCACATAGTGGCATCTCCCTAACCTCATCATATAAATGAAACTCTACTGGAGGTGGCGATTTCTTAGAATGAAAGTAAAATTTTTGCACGAAAGTATTAGTGAGTAGTAAATACTGATCGAGCTGGTCGTGGAGGAAGTCGGTGAGGCCCGCATTGTCAGCCAAAGTATAAAAATCATCATAAATCTCGGCTGCTCTCAAGAACTCATCACAAGGACATTCACACGGCCGAACCTCCGCAATGCGAGGGAGATTAAATTGGCTTCTTACTCTCCTCATGTAACGCCCAAGACCGACTCTCCAGAAGACTTCCAACTATTCGGAGTTTCGTCGGGCGATGTATTTGATTGTTGCATTCTTCTTAGCATCATTTTGCATTGCATCATTTCATCATGCCAGCATGTCATTTAATTTTAAAAAACTCATATAAATAAAATTGTATGGATCTTCGGTCCATTTAAATTGAGGGATATTCACAATGGTGATTTCTCCTTATAACATATCCTCCCAATATTAGGGAGCTATTATCAAATAGTCCATTTTTGGATCCAACCAAAACACATTTGCAAATAATTTCGTACCTTTTCTCTTTCAAGTTTGGTCTCCAAAATTAGCCCTAAATTCTTTCATCACTTCCTCGAGCTCCACAAAAATTCCCAACATTTATGGACCTTTCAAACGCGCACTTCTTATTCAAACTCATTTGAATATAATTCAAACGAGTTCGAATCCAATCTTCGCACACATACTCATTTATAGTTTTCTTGGATCAAGCTCATTTTTATGAGTCCGGAAAAATTACACCCATGCGCAGAAGCTATCCCAAACACTTCCTTTCCTCACCTTTTCCTCTTTGGTATTTTCTGTTTTGGGAAATAAAAGAGTAGAGGGAGAGAGAAAGAGACCAGCCTAGCTGGGCCTCGAACCAGCAGCCCAGTAGTCGTAGCCCGCTAGGCCCAGCCACCCTCTCCTGTTAACCCTAGCCCAGCCTTCTCCCGGTTGCCCCCTGCTCGATCCCCTTGTCTCTCTCCCTCACCATCTCCCTCGCGCCGCCACCCACAAGAACCGCACGCGCCCGCGCCCGATCTTCCTCCAGCCACCACACCGCATCGCCCCGCCATGCTCCAGCACCCCTTCTCATCCCTGGCTCTTCATCGCCTGTGCCTCATCCTCCCACTCCGCCGCCACATACACAGCTAGCGCAAAGAGCGAGAGCTCCTTCGACCTAATCCCCTCGTTCTTCTCCTCCTCCGTGAGCTGAAGGAAATATGCCATAGAGGCAATAATAAAGTTATCATTTATTTCCTTATTTCTTGGTAACTGTTTATTATTCATGCTAGAATTGTATTAACCGAAAACTTAGTACATGTGTGAATACATAGACAAACATAATGTCACTAGTATGCCTCTACTTGACTAGCTCGTTGAATCAAAGATGGTTAAGTTTCCTAGACATAGACATGAGTTGTCATTTGATTAACGGGATCATATCATTGGAGAATGATGTGATTGACTTGACCCATTCCGTTAGCTTAGCACTTGATTGTTTAGTATGTTGCTATTGCTTTCTTCATGACTTATACATGTTCGTATGACTATGAGATTATGTAACTCCCGTTTACTGGAGGAATACTTTGTGTGCAACCAAACGTCACAACGTAACAGGTGATTATAAAGGTGCTCTACAGGTGTCTCCGAAGGTACTTGTTGAGTTGACGTATTTTGAGATTAGGATTTGTCATTCCGATTGTCGGAGAGGTATCTCTGGACCCCTCTCGGTAATGCACATCACTATAAGCCTTGCAAGTAATGTGACTAATGACTTAGTTGCGAGATGATGTATTACATAACGAGTAAAGAGACTTGCCGGTAACAAGATTGAACTAGGTATTGAGATACCAACGATTGAATCTCGGGCAAGTAACATACCGATGACAAAGGGAACAAACGTATGTTGTTATGCGATTTGACCGATAAAGATCTTCGAAGAATATGTGGGTGAGGGAGTCCTGGATTAGGGGGTATCCGGACAGCTGGACTGTATACATCGTCCGGACTATTGAAGCATGAAGTTACAAGACTCAAGACTTCGGCCCGTGTCCGGATGGGACTCCCCTTTGCATGGAAGACAAGCTTGGCGATCCGGATATTATATTTCCTTCCTTGTAACCGACTCCATGTAAACCCTAGCCCTCTCAGGTGTCTATATAAACCGGAGAGGATGGTCCTTAGAAGACCGATCACAATTACAATCATACCATCATAGGCTAGCTCTTAGGGTTTAGCCTCTACGATCTTGTGGTAGATCTACTCTTGTACTACACATATCTTCAATATTAATCAAGTAGGAAGTAGGGTTTTACCTCCATCGATAGGGCCCGAACCTGGGTAAACATTGTGTCCCTTGCTTCATGTTACCATCAGCCTAAGACGCATAGATCGGGACCCCCTACCCGAGATCCGCCGGTTTTGACACCGACATTGGTGCTTTCATTGAGAGTTCCTCTCTGTCGTCGCTTTGAGGCTTGATGGCGTCTTCAATTGCCAAGAACACCGTCCAGGGCTAGACTTTTCTCCTCGGACAGATCCTTGTGTTCGGTGGCTTCGCACCGCGGGCCAATTCGCTTGGTCATCTGGAGCAGATCGACAGCTACGCCCATGGCTACCAGGTCAGGTTCGGAAACTTGAACTACACGGCTGATATTCGCGAAGACTTGATCTTCAACGGATTCAGGCCTATGCCAGGAGGGCCGGATAGTCACGACGAGCACGGCCTAGACCTGCTGTCGGACAATGCTCGGGATATCACCCCTGTAGCAGCGCCGAATCTAAATTCGGAGCAGGTTGCGTTGCCTAAGGATGGAGGGCTGGACCCCACCCCAAGGGTCGCACGCTCATCGGTGGTGGAGCCAGACATAGGTCTCACCTCTGTTGAGGCCTGTAACCTCGGACCCCCGGACTCGTATCCGGTTGTTCGTCCCGGTCCGCATACCCTGGAGCCAGTCGGGCCAGGTTGGGCTCCGGTAATGGAGTTTACTGCTCCGGACGTCTTCCAGCACTCGCCCTTTGGCGACATGCTGAACTCATTAAAGTCTCTCTCTTTGTCAGGAGATTCTGGGCTGAACTATGTCCGGCCTAAGTGGGAAGCAGGCGATGAAGGTATTCGTTGCCCACCCACCACCCACTTCATCGCCATGATCGATGATTTAACCGATGTTCTTGACTTCGACTCCGAAGACATCAACAGTATGGACGACGATGCAGGAGAAGCTTTAGAATCCCCGGGGCGCGGGACTGCTACCTTGTCACACGATATATACATGGTGGATGCACCCAAGAAGGACGACAGCGATAATCCGGAAGATAAAACACCCGGGCAAAAGCCAAAAAGGCGGCGCAGACGCCGCTCAAAGTCCAGCAATTGCAAAAATAGCGACAAGAGCGCCAGAAGGGTCGATATACCAGTAAACCTCGAAGGCAATAATGACCACATCGACCCAGCGATGGAGAAGGATGAGCCAGGTCATGCCAAACCAAGTTCGGAATGAATACCCGATCACACTGATCCGGCGGGACGAGCTAATGAAACCGCCCCAGAACAGGAACACAGTCCGGACGACGATGCGTTCATCATCCCGGAAGAACAAGTGGAACGAGACAACCTCCACCGAAAGCTTATGGCCACAACAAGAAGTCTAAAAAACCAGAAGCAACGGCTCAAGGCTGCACAGGAAAAGCTCAGTCGCAGATGGAATAAAGTGCTGGACACTGAAGAAAGATATGGCGACGATCGCCATACGAAAAGCTATCCAAAACGCAAGCTACTACCAGAATTCGACGACGAGGCCGCTCCACCGAAGAATACTACAACCAGGAGACCAGACGTATCGCTTCACAACCACAACAGAGCGGCTACTGACACCGCGCATGATCTACGTGAGAAGCTGGATAAGAAGGCTAGGGCATCCAGGTCCATCTACGGATCTAAAGGACACACCTCGGCGAGGGACTATGGTCACCCAAACGCTCATACAAGCCAAATACCAGTTCGGAATAAACTCCGGACACAACAACAGCCGACGGCATGCCACAGCACGTCTAGATACAGAGGAGCTGCTCACCCCCTGTGCTTCACCGAAGAAGTACTGGACCATGAATTCCCACAAGGCTTTAAACCTGTGAACATAGAGGCATACGACAGAATGACAAACCCAGGGGTCTGGATCGAGGATTTTATCCTGCATATTCACATGGCTCATGGGGATGACCTCCACACCATCAAATACCTTCCCCTCAAGTTGAAGGGACCAGCTAGACACTGGCTGAAAAGCCTCCCCGAAAATTCAATCGGGGGTTGGGAGGAACTCGAGGACGCTTTCAGGGCCAACTTTCAAGGGACTTATGTCCGGCCTCCGGATGCAGACAATCTAAGTCACATAATCCAACAACCCGGAGAGTCCGCCCGCAAGCTTTCGAACAGATTCCTCACTAAAAAGACTCAAATAGTCGACTATCCGGACGCTGAAGCCTTAGCAACATTCAAACACAGCATCCGTGACGAATGGCTCGCCCGACACCATGGCCAAGAAAAGCGAAGGACAATGGCATCCTTAACAGGCCTTATGACCCGCTTTTGCGCGGGTGAAGATAGTTGGTTAGCACGTAAAGGCGCCAGCGACCCAAACACATCCGAAATAAGGGATGACAACGGGAAGCCACGGCGTAATAAACACAAACGCCAAAACAAGGAAGAGGGCCCGGATAACACAACAGTCAATGCAAGATTCAGGGGCTCTCGACCTGATCAGCAAAAGAAGCCATTTAAAGGCAGTAAAGAGGGACCGTCCGGTCTGAACAGAGTCCTGGGCAGACTATGCCAAATTCATGGCACCCCGGAGAAACCTGCGAACCACACCCATAGAGAGTGCTGGGTCTTCAAGCAGGCCGGCAAATTAAATGTCGAACACAAAGGGAGGGAAACACCAAGTGAAGACAAGGACGAACCTCGCTAGCCGAACACTGGGGGACAGAAAAAATTTCCTCTAGAGGTTAAAACAGTAAACATGATCCACGCGACTCACACATTCATAAGAAGGCATGAATGCGCGCCCAGAGACGTGCATGATGTAGAGCCCATCTTACCCACATCTAACCACTGAATGTCTCGTCCGATCACTTTCGATCACATGGACGGCCGAACTAGTATTCGACGCAGAGGATCACGGGCCTTGGTGCTTGACCCAATAATCAACGGATACCATCTCACCCGCGTCCTCATGGACGGCGGCAGTAGTCTCAATTTAATATACGAGGATGCCGTCCACAGAATGGGGATAAACCCATCCAGAATTAGCCAAAGCAACACCACCTTTGAAGGGGTGATACCAGGCGTTGACGCCCACGGCAGGGGCTCCGTCGTGCTGGAAGTAACATTCGGCTCCCCAGGTAACTCCAGAAGCGAAGAACTACTCTTCACCATCGCACCCTTCCAAAGTGGCTATCACGCATTGCTTGGAAGTGCGGCCTTTGCCCGCTTGAACGCATTGTCGCACTATAGCTACCTTACACTCAAGATGCCCGGTCCACGTGGCGTCATCACCATTAGCTGAATCATAGAGTGCTCTTCACGCACAGAGGAACACGCGACGGCCCTGGCGGCCGGACTGTAAGCGACCTCCAATATCAAAAGACATGACTGGTCATTACGACCATAAACTCGGTTAGACGAGTCCGGTAGCCCGGATACAACTAAACCAGGGCACCATATATGTAATCCCATAGCGGAAACCAGGGGCTATAAATATTTAATACAGCCCCACACTTGGCTCAACCTTATTGGCAGGCCAACATCTTACACTTTTACTATTCATCGCATACTTACGTTGTACTCTCCTATGAGTTTTCCTTTTTTTCATAGACAATGTTCGCGCAATACCCTTCCAGGATATGGCACAACGGAGATAAAGGCGCAGACGTGCAGCAGGGCCCCGTTCAACAGGTTTCTTTTTAGATTAAGCCCCTGTGTAAACCTTTTCTATTGCCTCTTGTTGTTTAAACCATCCCATGTGTTTCATACCCACAGAGGATACTATCGTTATTGGCATTTCGCCACGATAGATTACCGCACGTACCTAGAAACACAGGGTTCATAATGAATGGGCATTCTTGAGCCCATCTTCTGTTATAAAGCCCGAACAACTTCGGGAGTGTTCGGCGTCACGAGTTTGGCCTTATATGCATCAGCTCCGAATCATGTCTTTGGTCAAATGTTGGGTTTGCCCGGCTCCTGGGTTTGCTGCCTTACGTTCCGTTATTATCGGCTAAGGCAGGCCAAAGGAGAACTACTATGATTGTGCTCTGGTTATTCTGGATGAGCACCTCAGTAGAGAAAGCCGAAAACTGACTGTCATGATACAGCGAGAGACTGTTCAACCACTCGAAGAGTCACTTGAATCTCTAGAATTCCTCCGCATTAACGAAGGGCCGTTTCCCAGCCATGTACATGTCCGCTCGTATTCGGATGCACGCGAATGTACCAGGGGATACATAGTAGCCTGTCACATCCCTAGTCTGGTATGACTTAGACTAGCTAGCTATTTGTGCATCATATTTAAATTTCATTTAAATTTGAAATGAGGATTGGTGGAACCCTCAGAATCATTTTTGAAAATGACCTAAATAAAAATTTCTCCAAAAGGGTCCAGGAAAATGCTCATGATGCCCTCTAAAAATATTGGACAGAGATAAAAATCAAAACAATATTTTTAGGAGCTCATGGATAATTATTTTGGCCATTTGGATTAATTCGATAAATATTTGCATTGGAAATATATTTCTATATATATGAAATATGGTCCAAAAATTATGCCAATTATACAAGAGCTCTGGAATAATACCATTAGCCCCTACAAAAATTGGCATAATAAATTAAATGATTTAATATAGTTATTAAATCAAACAAATGTCAGAAAATTAGAAAAGAAAACAGAAAAGGGGAGAGAGACTTACCTGGGCCACTTACCTGGCCCATCTCCAGCTGGCGGCCCAGCCCACCCCCGCTGCCTTCTGTCGTCCCCCTCCTCGGACAGAAGGACGAGGGCGTGTGCCCGACGCTCGCCGGCACGCGCGCGCGCCACCGCCCCCCCCCCTGCTGGCCACCTCCTGCTTCCTTCTCTCGCCCTCGATGCCCCGGACGAAGCCACGCAGCTGCCCCGCACCGCTCTCACTCTCCCTCGCCCTCCTCCTCTTCCCCTGCTCTCTCTCCCTCTCACCCGAAGCACTGCCGCCGCCGCAGCTCGCCACCGACGCGCTCCCCGCCGTCCCCTCGCCCCTCCGTAGAGCCCCCGAGCTCCGCCGCGACCCCCTCTACCTCCTCATCGAGCCAACCAAGACGGAGCATCCCGTGGAGCCATCGCCGTCGCCATCCTCGTCTCCGGCCGCCGTGGGTACTCGCCGTCAATTCGGGAGCTTCCGGGCATCCCCGACCTCGCCCTCGCGCTCGCTGGATCCGCGGTGAGCTCCTCCACCGTTCCCCTCTCTTCTCCCTCCCGTTCCCGTGCCGTAGCGCCGCTCCCCACCATGGCCGAAGCCCCTCGCCGCCGTCCATGTCGCCGCCGCCGTCTCGGCCCGCCTCCGCCCAAACCAAGCCTCCCTCCGCGTTCCTGGTGCCACGAGGGTGCCGCCGGGCCCCTCAGGTGGCCTCCCCGTGCCCCGCAGCCCGATCCCGCTCGCGCCCGAACCCCGTCCGCCGCCGCAAGCTTGCTCCGGCGCCCCCGCAGCCCCCCAACCAGCTCCCCTGGTTGCGGACGAAGACGGGCTACGCCCCGGTGGTCTTCGCGCGATCAAACGCCGTCTGTAACGCAAGTCCGGCGAGTCGCCACCGCGCTAATGGTCGCCGCCGGCCAGAACTCCGGCGGGCTGACGTGGCTTAGCTAATTAGTCACTAATCCCCCACCTACTGACGCTGCCCAGTGGGCCCAGGGTTTAGTCAAAGCTAGTCAGCCCGGGTTTGACTCGGGGTTAACCCCAGTGTCACTGACGTGTGGGACCCACACGTCAGGTTTGACCCTGGACAGCCGCGTTGACCCGCTGACGTCGTGCTGATGTCATGCTGGCGCAGTATATATTTTCTGGAATTAAAATAATTCAGAAAATCCAGAAAATGATTTAAACTTCAAAATTTCATAACAATTCAACCGTAGCTCAGATTGAAATAATTTATATATGAAAAATTATCAGAAAAATGCCATCTTTCCATCTGTACTAGTTTCATGCATGAAAAACAAACTTATACATGCTGAATATGGGAAAACACATTATGGCATATATAAGAGACTTAATTTAGAAATGCATTTGAACCTTTGGTTCAAATGGACTTCAAACTAAGTGAACACTAGTTGCATTAGCTCAACAGCATCACATCTACATGCCATGTTCATGCATCATATTGTTGCATATGATTGTGTTTTGATTGCCGGCACCGTTCCTTCTCGATAGGTCCTGCTCCGGAGACGTTCCAGAGTACCTGTCTGTGAAGCAGTGCCTCCCTTGTTGTTTTACCAGGCAAGCAAACCCCCTTGTTCATCTCGATAAAACCCTACTCTCTCGCTCCTGCTCTCAGTTACTGCATTAGGACAACAACGATTCATCTGCTACTTTGTGCTGCGGTAGTTGAACCCATTCCTCTGCATGACTTGTCATTGCCACAGTAAATAGTTGAAACCCACTAGCATGTGTAGGAGTTGATTGAAGCCACTGATGTGTTCCTACCATGCTATGCCTGCTATTGCTTAGAGTTATGTCAGGTCTGATTCATTGGGAATGAATTGGAGTGTCACGATATGTTCTGATGCTGAGAGTGAAGTGTGTGAACACGATTTGGTAAAGGTAGCGGTGAGAGGCCATGTAGGAGTACATGGTGGGTTGTCTCACTGGAACCGTCCTTAAGCCCTGAGTTCTGTGTATGTTGTCCAATGACTCGATACTACCACACATTGGGCTCCGGGCGCTCCAAGCCCTCTCGACTTATTAACCAACTTGATCTCTGTCCAGGAGTCGCAACTAGTTTCTGGTGTTTGTAGGTAGTGCTATTTTTCTACCAAGTGGCACCCGGCAGGGTGGGCTTGGGACAGACTAGGCACACGTGGCCCGGTGTACCGAGTGGCACCCGGTTGGTGGGCTCGGGAACCCTGTACACATCGTTTGGGGCCGTAAGCGACACCCCGGCCGGATCTCCTTGCGGATGGAACCCGAATAGGCGATAAACCTGGACTAGAGTCTTGTGTGGTTAGTCAGGTCGTGGCCGACACCCTCGCCAGGCTTCCGCTTGAAGGTTGCCGAGATACATGACGTGTACATGGCGGTAAGTGGCGAGAGCGTGTGTGAAGAAGTACACCCCTGCAGGGTTAACATGATCTATTCGAATAGCCGGGTCCGCGGTTATGGACTTCTTGGATGCTTACATGGTACATAGACAACTTGAAGTGGATACTATAAAATGCTCAAGACAGGTGTGAGTGCTATGGATGGCCTTCTCGTAGGGAGACGGGGATGAATCCATAGTAGTGTATTGTGTGGTGATTAGTGGACTCGTGTTCGTTGTTTCACCTCCAGAGTTTCTGGTAGTCGTAGAACAGGATAGCCACAGAGTCAAAGCTGGCTTGCTGCAACTAAACCCCACATTACCCTCTTGATACCAATGCATGTACGATAGGATCTGATGTAAGTCTTGCTGAGTACCTTTGTACTCATGTTGCTTTATTTATGTTTTTGCAGCGGAGACTTCGGTCTTACTAGTGTTCTCGTGGACTTCGACTAGTAGCTAGTACCTCAGCTACGATCTTGATCGGATGTTGTAGATAGTCAGGCTCTTCAGCCTTTTTCTTTTGTAGATGTCTGTACCCAGACATGTAATGCTTCCGCTTGTTGCTTGTATGCTCTGTATGATGGGTCTTGTGACCCCTGTTTGCAAGATATGCTATGACGGCTCTTCTGAGCCTTTATCTATATGAGTTGTTGAGTTATGCTGTGATGCCATGTTGTACAGCACATACTTGCATGTTATGCGTACGTGTAATGTGTATTGCTATGTGTGGGATCTGACTATCTAGTTGTTTATTCTTAGTAGCCTCTCTTACCGGGAAATGTCTCCTAGTGCTTCCACTGAGCCCTGGTAGCTTGCTACTGCTCCGGAACACTTAGGCAGGCCGGCATGTGTCCTTCTTCGATCCTGTGTCTGTCCCTTCGGGGAAATGTCACGCGATGAATACCGGAGTCCTGCTAGCCCGCTACAGCCCGGTTCACCGGAGTCCTGTTAGCCCAGTGCTACAGCCTGGATTCACTCGCTGATGACCGACACGTTCGATGCTGGGTCATGGATGCCTGTCCCTGTAAGTTAGTGCCACTTTAGGTTTACGACTAGCCATGTCAGCCCGGGCTCTTTATCAAATGGATGCTAGCGACACCATCATATACGTGTGCCAAAATGCGCAAACGGTCCCGGGCAAAGGTAAGGCGACACCCGTGGGGATACCGTGCGTGAGGCCGCAAAGCGATATGAGGTGTTACATGCTAGATCGATGTGGCATCGAGTCGGGGTCCTGACAGCTTTGGTATCAGAGCTTGACTGCCTGTAGGATTACCAAGCCATACTGGTCGAAGTTGAGTCTAGAAATTCTTTAGTTATATAAGGGAATTGATTGTGGGATGGAACGTAAGGCTCTTTTACTCCTTTACCTCATGGCCTTCTAATCTGAGTCCTCCTATCTTCCTCCGGGGTTAAGGAATTAGGCTTCTCTTTCGTCTATCAGGATCACGTGTTACTACTCCGTAGTTCCATAAGACTGGTTGATCAGAGTCATACCCCAGTTTTGAGTACTTCCGGTGTAGTCTGTTTCGTACTATCCCAGAACCTTGAGTGGTGATATTGAGTTGTTGTACTACCCCATTTTTAGTAGGATGTCTCATTTTGAGCATTTTGCTGCCGTTATGCTGCCGGAATTTCCCTAGGAGCTCGAGTGATACTAATTCCTTGTCCTACATTCTACAGTCCATAGTTGTTGCTGATTCCGTCCTTGATTCGTTTCTCAGGATGTCATCAGCCAAGCGAAGTTCCGTTGCTCGTAGCCAGAACCACGGAGATGGTAGGGATGAGGATCCTCCCGACCAGCCTTCGCTGGCAGAGTTCATGCTAGAGATGGAGAGGAACAAGCGTGAGTCTAACCGTTTGTTGGCACGTATCGAGGAGAACACCGCACATCAGTTCAAAGGGTCTGCTACCATTCATGATTTCATTCGCTTGCACCCACCTACCTTTCATCATTCCATCGAGCCACTCGATGCAGATGACTGGCTCCGTAGCATCACCCATAAGCTGCGTTCCGCGAGCGTAGCTGAAGATGACAAGGTCACTTATGCCACATATCACCTGGAAGGTCCTGCTAGTATTTGGTGGCAGAACTACGAGGCTATGCTTCCAGCTGGCCAGATTCCTACCTGGAAGGATTTCACTGAGGCTTTTCGTGAGCATCACATTCCCCAGGCCCTTCTCGATCGCAAGAGAGAAGAGTTCTGTAGTCTCACCCAGAGTAAGATGGCTGTTGATGCTTATAGCAGAGAGTTCGAGAACCTTGCCCGTTATGCCACAGAAGAAGTGTCCACGGATGCTAAGAAGCAGGCTAGGTTCCGGAAGGTTCTCAACCCTAAGTTGCGTCGTGATCTTCACCTGCATCATTGCGATACATTCCAAGCTCTTGTGAACAAAGCCATCAATGCAGAGACAGCTCAGCTCACTTACGAGGAGTCTCGTAAGCACACCCGTGATTTGGGATCTCCCTCTGGCTCTAGCTCCCAGAAACGCCGGATTTGGGTTCCAAACTCCGCTCTTCCTTCCGGTTATACACCGAGGCCGTCTTATGTGGTGCCTTCCCCAGCTCAGTCGTATGTTCCACCCAGGCCTACTGGTAGACCGTTTGTCAGTGCGGGTCCCCGTCCAACCTCAGGGACTTGCTTCACATGCGGGAAGCCAGGACACTATGCACGTGATTGCTCTCAAACTAGTTATGCTCCACCCCAGCCTGAGAAGACTGTTGGCTGTGTTAAGCCATCATGCAAGATGATCAGTGTCAAGTCAGTCCCCACTGAACGTGGACGTGTGCATCACATCTCAGCTAAAGACGCTCATGATGATCCAGATGTCGTTCTTGGTACACTCCTTGTAAATTGTCACCCAGCATCAGTTCTATTCGATACTGGAGCATCTCACTCCTTCATTTCTGAAGGCTATGCTCGTTTGCACGACATGTCATTTTGTGATATGCCAACTCTGCTTGAAATCCAAACCCCAGGGTCTAGATGGCAGACCACCAGAATCAGCCATGGTAATGAAATCCTTGTTGATAGACTTGTATTCCTTGCATCACTTGTAGCCCTCAAGTCTTCAGATATTAACATCATCTTGGGTATGGACTGGATGACAGCTCATCATGCCAAGATTGATTGTTACACCAGATCTGTTCAGCTTACACACCCATCTGGCAAGTTAGTCACCGTCTCCACTAGAGTTGCAGAGCGTCAGCTCTATTCTCTTAATGCCAGCCCTCTTCCAGACCTTGAAGATATCCCGGTAGTCCGTGACTTTCCGGATGTCTTTCCAGAGGAACTGCCAGGTGTCCCACCTGACAGAGATGTAGAGCTCGTCATAGATCTTATCCCAGGAACAGCTCCAATCTCCCGGAGGCCTTACAAGATGGCACCCTTAGAACTAGCCGAGCTTAAGAAACAACTCGATGAGTCCTTGCAAAAGGGTTTCATCCGTCCTAGTTCTTCTCCTTGGCCTTGCCCCGTCCTCTTCGTCAAGAAGAAAGACGGTACGGACCGGATGGTCGTTGATTATCGTCCCGTTAATTTGGTCACGATCAAGAACAAGTATCCGCTCCCCAGGATCAACGACCTGTATGATCAGCTCGTTGGATCCTCAGTCTTCTCCAAGATGGATTTAAGGTTAGGATACCACCAAATCAAAATCAGAAACGGGGACATTCCCAAGACAGCTTTTGTCACTCGTTATGGCCAGTACGAGTACACCGTCATGTCCTTTGGTCTAACCAACGCCCCAGCCACATTCTCCCGCCTGATGAACTCGATCTTCATGGAGTACCTAGATAAGTTCGTCGTGGTTTACCTCGATGATATTCTTATTTACTCGAAGAACGAGGAAGAGCATGCCGAACATCTTAGACTTGTGTTAGAAAAACTCAGAGAGCACCGCCTTTATGCCAAGTTCTCCAAGTGTGAATTTTGGTTGCCAGAAGTGACCTACCTAGGCCACGTAATCTCTGGTAAGGGCATTGCTGTCAATCCCGAGAGAGTTCAAGCCGTTCTCGATTGGACTCCACCTGAATCAGTCAAACAAGTTAGAAGTTTCCTTGGCCTAGCCAGCTATTGTCGCCGCTTTGTTGAAAACTAATCCAAAGTAGCCAAACCCCTCACGGAACTTCTCAAGAAAGATAAAAAGTTCGAGTGGTCCCCACAGTGTGAGTACAGTTTTCAGGAACTGAAAAGGCGCCTGACCTCTGCTCCCATACTTGTGCCACCGGATTTCACTAAAGACTTTATTATCTACTGCGATGCCTCACGACAGGGACTAGGTTGCATCCTTATGCAGGATCGTCATGTGATTGCCTATGCATCTCGACAGTTGCATCCACATGAGGAGAATTATCCTACACATGATCTAGAGCTTGCAGCCGTAGTCTATGCACTCAAGACCTGGCGACATTACCTCCTTGGTAAACGTTGCGAGATCTACACCGATCACCAGAGTCTCAAGTATATCTTCACCCAACCGGATCTGAACCTTAGGCAAAGACGTTGGTTGGAGTTGATCACAGATTATGATCTAGGGATTACCTACACCCCAGGCAAAGCCAATGTCATGGCTGATGCTCTAAGCCGTAAATCCTATTGCAACAATCTCATGTTGCAGCAAGGCCAACCATTTCTCCATGAGGAATTCTGTAAGCTTAATCTACACATAGCTCCTCGCGGATTCCTTTCTACCCTGGTGGCGAAACCTGATCTTGAAGATCGGATTATCGCTGCTCAAAAGCAAGACACAGGAATTTCTCGGATCAAGAGAAACATTAAGAAGGGAGTTGGTGGATGTTTCTCTATGGATGATCGTGGAGTTGTTTTCTTTGAGAATCGCTTGGTGGTTCCCAAGAATCAACATCTGCGACAACTGATCCTTAAGGAGGCGCATGAATCTCCTCTCACGATTCATCCCGGTAGTACTAAGATGTATCAGGACCTACGCCAGAGGTTCTGGTGGACTAGGATGAAGAGAGAAATCGCTGAGTTCAATGCTAAATGTGACATTTGTCGTCGCGTTAAGGCAGAGCATCAACGACCTGCTGGCACCCTTCAGCCTTTAGCTCTTCCTGAATGGAAATGGGATAAAGTTAGTATGGACTTCATCACCGGTTTTCCCAGGACCAAGAGAGGGAATAACGCTATCTTCGTAGTCGTTGATCGTCTTTCCAAAGTGGCTCACTTCCTCCCTGTTCGAGAGAGTATCACTGCTAGTCAGCTTGCTGACTTATATATTTCTCGAATAGTGTCACTCCATGGTGTTCCACTAGAGATCAATTCAGACCGTGGCAGCCTTTTCACTTCTCATTTCTGGGAGAGTTTCCAAACTGCCATGGGAACCCATCTTTCCTTCAGTACAGCTTTCCACCCTCAGTCGAGTGGTCAGGTGGAACGGGTCAATCAAATTCTCGAAGACATGCTCAGAGCTTGCGTTATCTCTATCGGTATGGATTGGGAGAAATGTCTTCCTTTCGCCGAGTTTGCCTATAACAATAGCTACCAATCCAGCCTCAAGCAAGCTCCTTTTGAGGTTCTCTATGGACGAAGATGTCGAACACCTTTGAACTGGTCAGAAACCGGTGAAAGACAATTCTTTGGACCGGATATGATCCAGGAGGCAGAAGAGCAAGTTCGCATCATTCGTGAGAATTTGAAAACCGCCCAGTCTCGTCAGAAAAGTCAGTACGATCGTCATCATAAGGATATGACTTATGAGATTGGCGACCAAGCTTACCTTCGGGTTACCCCTTTGAAGGGTACCCATCGTTTCGGTATCAAGGGCAAGTTGGCTCCTCGTTACATTGGTCCTTTTCGTATTCTCGCTAAACGAGGAGAGGTTGCCTACCAATTGGAACTACCCCCACATCTTTCTCGAGTTCATGATGTCTTCCACGTCTCTCAACTCAGGCGTTGCTTCTCGGATCCTATCCGCGGAGTGGACCACGAAACGCTTGATCTCCAAGATAACCTCACATACCGAGAGTACCCGGTTCGCATTCTTGATCAAGCAGAGCGTGTTACTCGACGTCAGAACATCAAGTTTCTCAAAGTTCAGTGGTCTCATCATTCCGAGAGAGAAGCTACTTGGGAGCGAGAAGATCGTCTTCGACTGGAGTACCCCGCTTTCTTTCCATCGACCCCTGAATCTCGAGACGAGATTCTTTCAAGTGAGGGTGAGTTGTCACATCCCTAGTCTGGTATGACTTAGACTAGCTAGCTATTTGTGCATCATATTTAAATTTCATTTAAATTTGAAATGAGGATTGGTGGAACCCTCAGAATCATTTTTGAAAATGACCTAAATAAAAATTTCTCCAAAAGGGTCCAAGAAAATGCTCATGATGCCCTCTAAAAATATTGGACAGAGATAAAAATCAAAACAATATTTTTAGGAGCTCATGGATAATTATTTTGGCCATTTGGATTAATTCGATAAATATTTGCATTGGAAATATATTTCTATATATATGAAATATGGTCCAAAAATTATGCCAATTATACAAGAGCTCTGGAATAATACCATTAGCCCCTACAAAAATTGGCATAATAAAATTAAATGATTTAATATAGTTATTAAATCAAACAAATGTCAGAAAATTAGAAAAGAAAGCAGAAAAGGGGAGAGAGACTTACCTGGGCCACTTACCGGCCCATCTCCAGCTGGCGGCCCAGCCCACCCCCGCTGCTTTCTGTCGTCCCCCTCCTCGGACAGAAGGACGAGGGCGTGTGCCCGACGCTCGCCGGCACGCGCGCGCGCCACCTCCCCCCCTGCTGGCCACCTCCTGCTTCCTTCTCTCGCCCTCGATGCCCCGGACGAAGCCACGCAGCTGCCCCGCACCGCTCTCACTCTCCCTCGCCCTCCTCCTCTTCCCCTGCTCTCTCTCCCTCTCACCCGAAGCACTGCCGCCGCCGCAGCTCGCCACCGACGCGCTCCCCGCCGTCCCCTCGCCCCTCCGTAGAGCCCCCGAGCTCCGCCGCAACCCCCTCTACCTCCTCATCGAGCCAAGCAAGACGGAGCATCCCGTGGAGCCATCGCCGTCGCCATCCTCGCCTCCGGCCGCCGTGGGTACTCGCCGTCGATTCGGGAGCTTCCGGGCATCCCCGACCTCGCCCTCGCGCTCGCTGGATCCGCGGTGAGCTCCTCCACCGTTCCCCTCTCTTCTCCCTCCCGTTCCCGTGCCGTAGCGCCGCTCCCCACCATGGCCGAAGCCCCTCGCCGCCGTCCATGTCGCCGCCGCCGTCTCGGCCCGCCTCCGCCCAAACCAAGCCTCCCATCGCGCTCATGGTGCCACGAGGGTGCCGCCGAGCCCCTCAGGTGGCCTCCCCGTGCCCCGCAGCCCATTTCCGCTCGAAGCCGAGCTCCGGCCGCCGCCCCGAGCTCCGCTCCGGCGAGCTCCGCCGCCCCCGCAGCCTCCCGCATGAACCCCTAGACGCGCGCGAGTCTGGGCTTCGCGTGGGTGGTCTCCGCCGCCCGAATGATCGCCGGAACGGCGATCCCGAGCCCCTCCGCCGCGTTTGCTGTCGCCGGCGGCTAAACGCCGGCGCTTTAGCCCCGGTTGACCAGGGGGTTTGACCTCCCCTGGGTCAATGACATGTGGGCCCGGCCCTGACTAATTCTAGTTTAGGATTAGTTTAAATTTAATTAACTCTGTTAATTAATCCTGACACTGACCAGTGGGCCCGACCCCCCTAACCTTTTAATTAAATTAAATTAACCCCTGTTAACCCCCCTGTCACTGACGTGTGGGTCCCACACGTCAGGTTTGACCCGGACCAGCCCAGTTGACCGCTGACGTCGTGCTGACGTCATGCTGACGCAATTATATATTTTCTGGAATTAAAATAATTCAGAAAATCCAGAAATTGATTTAAACTTCAAAAATTCATAGAAATTCAACTGTAGCTCAGATTGAAATAATTTATATATGAAAAATTATCAGAAAAATGCAATCTTTCCATCTGTACTAGTTTCATGCATGAAAAACAAACTTATACATGCTGAATATGGGAAAACACATTATGGCATATATAAGAGACTTAATTTAGAAATGCATTTGAACCTTTGGTTCAAATGGACTTCAAACCAAGTGAACACTAGTTGCATTAGCTCAACAGCATCACATCTACATGCCATGTTCATGCATCATATTGTTGCATATGATTGTGTTTTGATTGCCGGCACTGTTCCTTCTCGATAGGTCCTGCTCCGGAGACGTTCCAGAGTACCTGTCTGTGAAGCAGTGCCTCCCTTGTTGATTTACCAGGCAAGCAACCCCCCTTGTTCATTTCGATAAAACCCTACTCTCTCGCTCCTGCTCTCAGTTATTGCATTAGGACAACAACGATTCATCTGCTACTTTGTGCTGCGGTAGTTGAACCCATTCCTCTGCATGACCTGTCATTGCCACAGTAAATAGTTGAAACCCACTAGCATGTGTAGGAGTTGATTGAAGCCATTGTTGTGTTCCTACCATGCTATGCCTGCTATTGCTTAGAGTTGTGTCAGGTCTGATTCATTGGGAATGAATTGGAGTGTTACGATATGTACTGATGCTGAGAGTGAAGTGTGTGAACACGATTTGGTAAAGGTAGCGGTGAGAGGCCATGTAGGATTACATGGTGGGTTGTCTCACTGGAACTGTCCTTAAGCCCTGAGTTCTGTGTATGTTGTCCAATGACTCGATACTACCACACATTGGGCTCCGGGCGCTCCAAGCCCTCTCGACTTATTAACCAACTTGATCTCTGTCCAGGAGTCGCAACTAGTTTCTGGTGTTTGTAGGTAGTGCTATTTTTCTACCAAGTGGCACCCGGCAGGGTGGGCTTGGGACAGACTAGGCACACGTGGCCCGGTGTACCGAGTGGCACCCGGTTGGTGGGCTCGGGAACCCTGTACACATCGTTTGGGGCCGTAAGCGACACCCCGGCCGGATCTCCTTGCGGATGGAACCCGAATAGGCGATAAACCTGGACTAGAGTCTTGTGTGGTTAGTCAGGTCGTGGCCGACACCCTCGCCAGGCTTCCGCTTGAAGGTTGCCGAGATACATGACGTGTACATGGCGGTAAGTGGCGAGAGCGTGTGTGAAGAAGTACACCCCTGCAGGGTTAACATGATCTATTCGAATAGCCGGGTCCGCGGTTATGGACTTCTTGGATGCTTACATGGTACATAGACAACTTGAAGTGGATACTATAAAATGCTCAAGACAGGTGTGAGTGCTATGGATGGCCTTCTCGTAGGGAGACAGGGATGAATCCATAGTAGTGTATTGTGTGGTGATTAGTGGACTCGTGTTCGTTGTTTCACCTCCAGAGTTTCTGGTAGTCGTAGAACAGGATAGCCACAGAGTCAAAGCTGGCTTGCTGCAACTAAACCCCACATTACCCTCTTGATACCAATGCATGTACGATAGGATCTGATGTAAGTCTTGCTGAGTACCTTTGTACTCATGTTGCTTTATTTATGTTTTTGCAGCGGAGACTTCGGTCTTACTAGTGTTCTCGTGGACTTCGACTAGTAGCTAGTACCTCAGCTACGATCTTGATCGGATGTTGTAGATAGTCAGGCTCTTCAGCCTTTTTCTTTTGTAGATGTCTGTACCCAGACATGTAATGCTTCCGCTTGTTGCTTGTATGCTCTGTATGATGGGTCTTGTGACCCCTGTTTGCAATATATGCTATGACGGCTCTTCTGAGCCTTTATCTATATGAGTTGTTGAGTTATGCTGTGATGCCATGTTGTACAGCACATACTTGCATGTTATGCGTACGTGTAATGTGTATTGCTATGTGTGGGATCTGACTATCTAGTTGTTTATTCTTAGTAGCCTCTCTTACCGGGAAATGTCTCCTAGTGCTTCCACTGAGCCCTGGTAGCTTGCTACTGCTCCGGAACACTTAGGCAGGCCGGCATGTGTCCTTCTTCGATCCTGTGTCTGTCCCTTCGGGGAAATGTCACGCGATGAATACCGGAGTCCTGCTAGCCCGCTACAGCCCGGTTCACCGGAGTCCTGTTAGCCCAGTGCTACAGCCTGGATTCACTCGCTGATGACCGACACGTTCGATGCTGGGTCATGGATGCCTGTCCCTGTAAGTTAGTGCCACTTTAGGTTTACGACTAGCCATGTCAGCCCGGGCTCTTTATCAAATGGATGCTAGCGACACCATCATATACGTGTGCCAAAATGCGCAAACGGTCCCGGGCAAAGGTAAGGCGACACCCGTGGGGATACCGTGCGTGAGGCCGCAAAGCGATATGAGGTGTTACATGCTAGATCGATGTGGCATCGAGTCGGGGTCCTGACATAGCCCCACCGTTAGACCCCCATGGCTAAGCGAAAGTGTTACAGCTATATAGTCCGGTTGCGTAGTTTGACGTGCGATCACCTCCTTAATGGACCAAGACGTTGGATCAAGTGTGATTAAGCATATATTTTTTCGCGAACACCCCCGTATTGTATGCGTGGGGGCTGAAGCCAACGACTGCTTACTTTCTGATTCCTCATATTTATATAAAAAACAACCGCAAAGGGGATACAATCATACTTCTAGGAAAAAGTATAAAATTAGCCTCATAATCAAAATAAACATTGTTTTTACAATGATTCGACTTATCACTCGGATAATACATTCTTCGACCACTGTGCCTCTATTAGGCGGGCACCTTCTGTGACTGCGCCAAGTAGTGCTCGTCCGGATATTTGCCTCCCGCCGGATCCTGAGTCGCTATAATGGTAGCCTCCATATCCGTCCAACAGGCCTTAATGCGGGCTAGAGCCATCCGCGCACCCTCTATGCACGCTGACCTCCTCATGGCGTCAATCCGAGACACGGCCCCAAGGAATTGTTGCACCAAACAAAAGTAGCTGTCCGGCTTAGGCCCATTCGGCGAAAGATGGTCTATTACAGACCGCATTGCAAGCCCGGACAACCTGTGGAGCTCCGCCACAGCAGCCACCTTCTCATTTAGCGGCAGCGGGTGAGTGGGAGCATTGAATTGTGACTAGAAAAGCTTCTCCACTTCCTTATCACCTTGATCCTCGAAGAACTTGGCAGCGTCAGCTATACAATTCGTCAAGTCGGCACATGCGTCTGCCGGACTCTAGCGCCCAGCCAGGGGTGCATACTTTGGATCCAAAAACTTCGTCCGCAGTAAGTAGGAGCCCCCAGCCATGATTATGTCGGCCTGTTGGAGCTCCTCCCGCATACCCCGGATATCGGTCCGCATCTCCTTGGTGGCATTAAGTGCCTTGTCCAGCTCGACCGAACTAGCCTTATGCTCCTTTTCAAGGAGTACATACCGGTCGGCGGCATTTTTCAACTCCCTAGCCATTTCGGCTATCTTTTCCTCGCTTCGGTGATGAGCAGCCTGTTCGGCTCTCAATTCTTCGGCCGCCTTTAGGGAAGCCGCATTGCTAGCCCGAGCTTGTTCCTTGGCCTGAGCAAGTTCCGCTCTCAGGGCCTCCACGGTAGCAGCACCATCTATGGTACAAACACATTGCGTTAATATTTTACCCCTCTCGCATTTTCCTATATATCATAATAAGGGAAGCAGAGCACATACCCTGTGACTCCTCCAGCCGTTTGTTCACCAGCGTGATATCGGCGTCAATAGATCCGATCTGCCTCCTTAGTTCGGCAACTTCAACAGACTGGTCGGCTGCCGGATCCTTATATACCTGCGCACATATACATCGCAACCATTACTATATGATCCCCCGTTTGCGCCTATGGCGGGCAACCAGAGTCTCAGGGGCTACTATCCACAGGGAGCACACCTAGCGTGTACTTCACAACCAAAAAATAGTGTATTTTTTGCTACATACCTCAAGGCCTTTGAGCAGGCTTGAAATGCCTCATTCAAACCACTTGTAGCGGATGAAATCTTTGTGAGCACCGTACTCATTAAAGAGCGGTGCTCCTCCGGTAGCACGGCTCGCTCCAGAAGGCCTGTCAGTATGTCCGGCCAGACATTGAACTGTGCCGAACCCTTCTCATCGCCCCCCGTGGGAGCCAAACGCTCCGGGCTCAGAGCGACTGACGTGTTAGCCTCCGGCTTCGGCAGATCCGGACTCCTCCGTGACGATACCTCAGTGTCTCCCACTTCATGAGCTGGAGAGGTGGGTGGGGTCTCACTCTCCATCATCTCCAGAAGAAGATCCCCCGAAGACGAACTTTGTTGAGAAGAGCTGCTCGCCGGACTGCAAAAGACGAAGTCCCGGTTATGGATCTCGAAGAAACACCATACCTTAGAATTAATGAATAACTTACGGCTCATTGGAGGGCTGGCCCGTTGGTGGGAACAATGCGGTGAGGTTGCCCGTCGCGGTAGAGCCCCCTGGTGATACCTTCTTCCCTTTCTTGGGCATCTCCGCCTCCAAGTCTTCGGAGGCGGCCCTTTTCTTCCCGCGCGGTGAGGAGGCTTTAACCTCCCCTTCCTGACTATCCTCCATAGGAGAGGTAGCAACTCCCCCGGTCTGGATGCGTAGTGCGTGAAGTTCGGCTTCACTACCCTTTCCTTCGCCTTTCCCTGAGGGGATTTTGCTGAGCGCCTGGCCAAGCATCTTTGCAATGGTTGGACCAGTCGAGCCTTCAGGAAGTGGCGCCGGACACCCGATTCTCTCCGCCTTGTTGAGCCATTCCTGGCCACGGAGGGGTTTCAGAATAATAGTTATGATAAATATAAATGAAGTGTCCGGCTTTAAGGTTACTTACTTGGGCATCTAGGCGATTGCAGCTTAGGCCCGCATCCTCGGTGGTGTCCGGACACTTTACTTGTGGTCCGAAGAACAATTTACACATCCCTTTGAGCTTTAGGCCGAAGAAGTGCTTAATAGTCCGCGGACCCTCCGGATTGAACTCCCACATCTGGAGAGGCCGACATTTGCACGGCAACATCCTTCGGACTAGCATCACTTGCATTATGCTGACAAGACTTATGTCCCTCTCAATGAGCTCCCGGATGCGATTCTGCAGTTCTGGTGCATCGCCAGCAGGCCCATAGTTCCGTCCTACGTCGGTCCAAGATGCCAACTGTGATGGAGGGACCGAGCGGAACGCGGGGGCGGCTACCCACTTTGTGCCTCTGGGAGCTGTAGCATAAAACCACCTCCGTTGCTATACATCGGATACTTCCGGGAAAGAACCCTCTGGCCATGGGGCATCAGCATTCCTGCTTATTATAGCACCTCCGCACTCCGTGTGTCGCCCCTCGATCATATTTGGCTTCACATTGAAGGTCTTGAGCCATAAGCCGAAGTGTGGGGAGACGTGGAGAAAAGCCTCGCACACAATAATGAACGACAAGATATGGAGGATGGCGTCTGGAGCTAGATCATGAAAATCCAACCCATAGTAGAACATGAGCCCCTTCACAAAGGGGTCGAGGGTGAGGCCCAGGCCTCGGAGGAAGTGAGGAACGAACACAACACTCTCATTGGGCTCCGGCGTAGGGACGACTTGCCCTGGAGCAGGAAGCCTGTGCTGGATATTGGCGGCAGGTATCCGACCTCCCTAAGCTTCGTAATGTCCTCTTCTTGAATCGAGGAGGCCACCCACCGGCATTTTGCGTCGGATCTGGACATACTGGAGGATCTGGGGTGTTGGAGCTTAGGTTTTGAGTGCTGGAGCTCGAGGTGCGAGAAGAAGCAGGAGAGGTGGAAAAGAGGCATAGGCCTCGGCCCCTTTATAAAAGGGATGAATATCAAGAGTCCGCAGCGTGACCGCCTGAGACTTATCTAAAATACACGGAGTCATACCAACGGTCGTCGTGGGGTCACACACGCCCATAGTGATGAAAGATCCCGTAATAAGAGGAACAAGATCTCTGCTTTGGCAGGACGTGCCAATAAAACCGCCTCGCAACACGAGTCGAGGTGGAGCAGGAAACGCCAGTTCGTATTGGACCAGGCCACGATGCAAGGGCACGAAGTACAAATATCGCCAGTAGAATGGATTTATGCTATGTTCCCTACAATGGTGTGTGAAGATCATCTTGCAGATCCGGACACGGTCTATGTGTTCGATAATAACCTTGGAGTATTCGGAAGGAGGAACCCGCCTTGCAATGCCAAAGACAAGACTACGCGCCGGACTCATCGTCATTGAAGCCTGGTTCAGGGGCTACTGAGGGAGTCCTGGATTAGGGGGTATCCGAACAGCTGGACTGTATACATCGTCCGGACTATTGAAGCATGAAGATACAAGACTCAAGACTTAGGCCCGTGTCCGGATGGGACTCTCCTTTGCGTGGAAGACAAGCTTGGCGATCTGGATATTATATTTCCTTCCTTGTAACCGACTCCATGTAAACCCTAGCCCTCTCCAGTGTCTATATAAACCAGAGAGGATGGTCCTTAGAAGGCCGATCACAAGTACAATAATACCATCATAGGCTAGCTCTTAGGGTTTAGCCTCTACGATCTTGTGGTAGATCTACTCTTGTACTACACATATCTTCAATATTAATCAAGCAGGAAGTAGAGTTTTACCTCCATCGAGAGGGCCCGAACCTGGGTAAACATTGTGTCCCTTGCTTCCTGTTACCATCAGCCTAAGACGCACAGATCGGGACCCCCTACCCGAGATCCGTCAGTTTTGACACCGATAGTGGGAGCCAATATGAGCAGCCAGGTTCCGCTATTGGTTATTGACCAGAGATGTGTCTCGGTCATGTCTACATAGTTCTCGAACCCGTAGGGTCCGCACGCTTAAAGTTCGATGACAGTTATATTATGAGTTTATGTGTTTTGATGTACCGAAGGTAGTTCGCAGTTCCGGATGAGATCGGGGACATAGGAGTCTTGAAATGGTCGAGATGTAAAGATCGATATATTGGACGACTATATTCAGACTTCGAAAAGGTTCCGAGTGATTCGGGTATTTTTTGAAGTACCGGAAGTTACGGGAATTCGTCGGGGAGTATATGGGCCTTATTGGGCCATACAGGGATAGAGGAGAGAGGCCAAAAGGAAGGAGGTGTGCGCCCCCCCTTTGGTCCGAATTGGACAAGGGATGCAGCCCCCTTTTCCTTCTTCCTCTCCCCCTCTTTCCTTCTCTCCTACTCCAACAAGGGAAGGAGGAGTCCTACTCCTGTTGGGAGTATGACTCTCCCCCTTGGCGCGCCCTCCTGCTAGGCCGGCCGCCTCCCCCCATGCTCCTTTATATACGGGGGCAGGGGGCACCCCATAGACACTACAATTGATCATTGATCTCTTAGCCATGTGGGGTGCCCCCCTTCACCATAATCCACCTCGATAATATCGTAGCGGTGCTTAGGCGAAGCCCTACGTCGGTAGAACATCATCATTGTCACCACGCCGTCGTGCTGACGGAACTCTCCCTCGACACTCAGCTGGATCAGAGTTCGAGGTACGTCATCGAGCTGTACGTGTGCAAGAACTCGGAGGTGCCGTAGTTTCGGTGCTTGATCGGACGGACCGTCAAGACGTACGACTACATCAACCGCATTGTGCTAACGCTTCCGCTTTCGGTCTACGAGGGTATGTGGACACACTCTCCCCTCTCATTTCTATGCATCACCATGATCTTGCGTGTGCGTAGGATTTTTTTTTGAAATTACTACGTTCCCCAACAGTGGCATCCGAGCCTGGTTTTATGCGTAGATGTTATATGCACGAGTAGAACACAAGTGAGTTGTGGGCGATACAAGTCATACTGCTTACCTGCATGTCATACTTTGGTTTGGCGGTATTGTTGGATGAAGCGGCCCAGACTGACATTACGCGTACGCTTACGCGAGACTGGTTCTACCGACGTGCTTTGCACATAGGTGGCTAGCGGGTGTCAGTTTCTCCAACTTTAGTTGAACCGAGTGTGGCTACGCCCGGTCCTTGAGAAGGTTAAAACACGACTAACTTGACGAACTATCGTTGTGGTTTTGATGCGTAGGTAAGAACAGTTCTTGCTCAGCCCGTCGCAACCACGTAAAACTTGCAACAACAAAGTAGAGGACGTCTAACTTGTTTTTGCAGGGCATGTTATGATGTGATATGGTCAAGACATGATGCTACATTTTATTGTACAAGATGATCATGTTTTTTTGAAGTTATCAGCAACGGGCAGAAACCCTATGGTTGTCTCTTGGTTGCATAAGATGCAAGCGCCAAATAATTGCTTTCCTTTATCGCTATGCGATAGCAATAGTTTCAAGAGCAATAGTTGGCGATACGACCATGTGATGACACATTGATATAGATCAAGATGATGAAGATCATGGTGTCATGCCGGTGACGATGGAGATCATGACGATGCTTTGGAGATGGAGATCAAAGGCACAAGATGATGATGGCCATATCATGTCACATATTTTGATTGCATGTGATGTTTATCTTTTATACATCTTATTCTGTTTTGTTTGAAGGCAGCATTATAAGATAATCTCTCACTAAATTTCAAGGTATAAGTGTTCTCCCTGACTATGCACCGTTGTGAAAGTTCTTCGTGCTGAGACACCACGTGATGATCGGGTGTGATAGGCTCTACGTTCAAATACAACGGGTGCAAAACAGTTGCACACGCGGAATACTCAGGTTAAACTTGACGAGCCTAGCATATACAGATATGGCCCCGGAACACTGGAGACCGAAAGCTCGAGCGTGAATCATATAGTAGATATGATCAACATAGTGATGTTCACCATTGAAAACTACTCCATCTCACGTGATGATCAGACATGGTTTAGTTGATTTGGATCACGTGATCACTTAGATGATTAGAGGGATGTCTATCTAAGTGTGAGTTCTTAAGTAATATGATTAATTGAACTTTAATTTATCATGAACTTAGTCCTGATAGTATTTTTGCAAATTATGTTGTAGATCAATAGCTCGCGTTGTTGCTTCCCTATGTTTTTATATGTGTTCCTAGAGAAAACTAAGTTGAAAGATGTTAGTAGCAATGATGCGGACTTGGTCCGTGATCTGAGATTTATCCTCATTGCTGCACAGAAGAATTATGTCCTTGATGCACCGCTAGGTGATAGACCTGTTGCAGGAGCATATGCATGCATTATGAACGTTTGGCTAGCTCAATATGATGACTACTTGATAGTTTTGTGCACCATACTTTACGGCTTAGAACCGGGACATCAAAAACGTTTTTGAAACGTCACGGAACATATGAGATGTTCCATGAGACGAAATTGTTATTTCAGACTCATGCCCATGTCAAGAGGTATGAGACCTCTGACAAATACTTCGCCTAAGAGATGGAGGAGAATTGCTCACCTAGCGAGCAAGTGCTTAGATTGTCTGAGTACTACAATCGATTGAATCTAGTCACCATTACCAAGTTACTGGAACTTCGTGATGAACTATAGTATGCAAGGGATGACAAAAACGATTCCCGAGCTCTTCGTGATGCTGGAATCAACGAAGGTAGAAATCAAGAAAGAGCATCAAGTGTTGATGATTGACAAGACCACTAGTTTCAAGAAAAAGGCAAAGGAAAAGAAAGGGAACTTCAAGTAGAATGGCAAGCAAGTTGTCACTCCCTTGAAGAAGCCCAAAGCTGGACCAAAGCCTGAAACTGAGTGCTTCTACTACAAAAGAAATGGTCACTAGAAGCGGAAATACCCTGAATATTTGGTAGATAAGAAGGATGGCAAAGTGAACAAGGGTATATTTGATATACAGGTTATTGATGTGTACCTTACTAGTGTTTATAGTAGCCCCTGAGTATTTGATACTTGTTCGGTTGCTAAGATTAGTAACTCCAAACAGAAGTTACAGAATAAACAGAAACTAGTTGAGGGTGAAGTGACGATGTGTGTTGGAAGTGGTTCCAAGATTGATATGATCATCATCGCAGACTCCCTATACTTTCGGGATTAGTGTTGAACCTAAATAAATGTTATTTGGCGTTTGCATTGAGCATGAATATGATTTGATCATGTTTATTGCAATATAATTATTCATTTAAAATCAGAGAATAATTGTTGTTCTGTTTACATGAATAAAGCCTTCGATGGTCATACACCCAATGAAAATAGTTTGTTGGATCTCGATCGTAGTGATACACATATTCATAATATTGATGCCAAAAGATGCAAAGTTGATAATGATAGTGCAACTTAGTGGTGGCACTGCCGTTTGGGTCATATCGGTGTAAAGCACATGAAGAAACTCCATAAATATGGATTTTTGGAATCACTTGGTTATGAATCATTTGATGCTTGCAAAACGTGCCTTTTGGGCAAGATGACTAAAACTTCGTTCTCCGGAACAATGGAACGAGCTACTAACTTGTTGGAAATAATACATACCGACGTATGCGGTCCAATGAGTGTTGATGCTCATGGCGGGTATCGTTATTTTATGACCTTCACAGATGATTTGAGCAGATATGAGTATATCTACTTAATGAAGCACAAGTCTGAAACATTTGAAAAGTTCAAAGAATTTCAGAGTGAAGTGGAGAATCATCGTAACAAGAAATTAAAGTTTCTACGATTTGATCGCGGAGACAAATATTTGAGTTACAAGTTTGGTCTTCAATTAAAACAATGTGGAATAGTTTCACAAACTCATGCCACCTGGAACACCACAGCATAATGGTGTGTCCGAACGTCATAACCGCACTTTATTAGATATAGTGCGATCTATGATGTCTCTTACCGATTTACCACTATCATTTTGGGGTTATGCATTAGAGACAGTTGCATTCACGTTAAAAAGGGCACCATCTAAATACGTTGAGACGACACCGTATGAACTCTGGTTTAGCATGAAACTTAAGCTGTCATTTCTTAAAGTTTAGGGCTGCGATGCTTATGTGAAAAAGTTTCAACTTGATAAGCTTGAACCAAAACCAGAGACGTGCGTCTTCATAGAATACCCAAAGGAAATTGTTGGGTACACCGTCTATCACAGATCCGAAGGCAAGATATTTTTTGCTAAAAGTGGATCCTTTCTAGAGAAGGAGTTTCTCTCGAAAGAAGTGAGTGGGAGGAAAGTAGAGCTTGATAAGGTAATTTGTACCTTCTCCCGAATTGGAAAGTAGTTCATCACAGAAATCAATTCCAGTGATTCCTACACCAACTAGTGAGGAAGCTAATGATGATGATCATGAAACTTCAGATTAAGTTACTACAAAACCTCGTAGGTCTTCCAAAGTACAGTTCGCACAAGAGTGGTACGATAATCCTGTTCTGGAAGTCATGTTACTAGACCATGATGAACCTACGAACTATGAGGAAGCGATGATGAGCCCAGATTCTGCGAAATGGCTTGAGGCCATAAAATCTGAGATAGGATCCATGTATGAGAACAAAGTATGGACTTTGGTTGACTTGCTCAATGATCAGCAAGCCAAGTTAAATAAATGGATCTTCAAGAGGAAGACGGACACTGATAGTAGTGTTACTATCTACAAAGCTCGACTTGTCGAAAAAGGTTTTCGACAAAGTTCAAGGTATTGACTACGATGAGATTTTCTCACTCACAGTGATGCTTAAGTCTATCCGAACCATGTTAGCAAATTGCCACATTTTATGAAATCTGGAAAATGGATGTCAAAACTTCATTCCTTAATGGATTTCTTGAAAAAGAGTTGTATGATGCCACCAGAAGATTTTGTTGATCCTAAAGGTGCTAATAAATGTGCAAGCTCCGGCCATCCATCTATGGACTGGTTCAAGCATCTCGGAGTTGTAATATATGCTTTGATGAGTTGATCAAAGCATATAGTTTTATACAGACTTACGGTGAAGCCTGTATTTATAGAAAAGTGAGTGGGAGCACTATAGCCTTTCTGATAAGAATATGTGAATGACATATTGTTCATCGGAAATAATGTAGAATTTTCTGGAAAGCATAAAGGAGTATTTGAAAGGATTTTTTCAAAGAAAGATCTCGTAAAGTTGCTTACACATTGAGCATCAAGATCTATAGAGATAGATCAAGACGCTTGATAAGATTTTTCAATGAGTACATACCGTGATAAGATTTTGAAGTAATTCAAAATGGAACAGTCAAAGAAGGAGTTCTTGCCTATGTTGCAAGGTGTGAAGTTGAGTAAGACTCAAAACCCGACCATGGTAGAAAATAGAAAGAGAATGAAAAGTCATGCCCCATGCCTCAATCATAGGTTCTATAAAGTATGCTATGCTGTGTACCAGACCTATTGTATACCTTGCTCTGAGTTTGGCAAGGGAGTACAATTTTTGATCTAGGACTATACCATTGGACAGCGCTCAAGAATATCCTTAGTAGGGACTAAGGAAATATTTCTCGATTATGGAGGTGATAAAAGAGTTCGTCGTAAAAAATTACATCGATGCAAGCTTTTACACTGATCCAAATGACTCTAAGTCTCAATCTGGATACATATTGAAAGTTGGAGCAATTAGCTAGAGTAGCTCCGTGCAGAGCATTGTAGACATAGAATATTTGCAAAATACATACGGCTCTGAATGTGATAGACCCGTTGACTAAACTTCTCTCATGAGCAAAACATGATCATACCTTAGTACTTTTTGGGTGTTAATCACACAGCGATGTGAACTAGATTATTTACTCTAGTAAGCCCTTTGGGTGTTGGTCACATGACGATGTGAACTATGGATGTTAATCACATACATATGTGAATATTGGTCTTAAATCACATGATGATGTGAACTAGATTATTGACTCTAGTGCAAGTGGGAGACTGAAGGAAATATGCCCTAGAGGCAATAATAAAGTTATTATTTATTTCCTTATTTCATGATAAATGTTTATTATTCATGCTAGAATTGTATTAACCGGAAACTTAGTACATGTGTGAATACATAGACAAACATAATGTCACTAGTATGCCTCTACTTGACTAGCTCGTTGAATCAAAGATGTTTAAGTTTCCTAGCCATAGACATGAGTTGTCATTTGATTAACGGGATCATATCATTGGAGAATGATGTGATTGACTTGACCCATTCCATTAGCTTAGCACTTGATCATTTAGTATGTTGCTATTGCTTTCTTCATGACTTATACATGTTCGTATGACTATGAGATTATGTAACTCCCGTTTACCGGAGGAACACTTTGTGTGCAACCAAACGTCACAACGTAACTGGGTGATTATAAAGGTGCTATATAGGTGTCTCCGAAGGTAATTATTGAGTTGACGTGTTTCGAGATTAGGATTTGTCATTCCGATTGTCGGAGAGGTATCTCCGGACCCCTGTCGGTAATGCACATCACTATAAGCCTTGCAAGCAATGTGACTAATGAGTAAGTTGCGAGATGATGTATTACATAACGAGTAAAGAGACTTGTCGGTAACGAGATTGAACTAGGTATTGAGATACCAATGATCGAATCTCGGGCAAGTAACATACCGATGACAAAGGGAACAAACGTATGTTGTTATGCGGTTTGACCGATAAAGATCTTCGTAGAATATGTGGGAGCCAATATGAGCATTCAGGTTCCGCTATTGGTTATTGACCAGAGATGTGTCTCGGTCATGTCTACATAGTTCTCGAACCCGTAGGGTCCGCACGCTTAAAGTTCGATGACGGTTATATTATGAGTTTATGTGTTTTGATGTACCGAAGGTAGTTCGGAGTCCCGGATAAGATCGGGGACATGACGAGGAGTCTTGAAGTGGTCGAGACGTAAAGATCGATATATTGGACGACTATATTCAGACTTCGGAAAGGTTCCGAGTGATTCGGGTATTTTTCGGAGTACCGGAGAGTTACGGGAATTCGCCGGGGAGTATATGAGCCTTATTGGTCCATACGGGAATAGAGGAGAGAGGCCAAAAGGAAGGACGCGTGCACCCTCCCTCTGGTCCGAATTGGACAAGGGGTGCAGCCCCCTTTTCCTTCTTCCTCTCCTCCTCTTTCCTTCTCTCCTACTCCAACAAGGGAAGGAGGAGTCCTACTCCCCGTGGGAGTAGGACTCCCCCCCTTGGCGCACCCTCCTCCTAGGCCGGCCGCCTCCCCCCTTGCTCCTTTATATACGGGGGCAGGGGGGCACCCCATAGACACAACAATTGATCATTGATCTCTTAGCCGTGTGCGGTGCCCCCCTTCACCATAATCCACCTCGATAATATCGTAGCGGTGCTTAGGCGAAGCCCTGCGTCGGTAGAACATTATCATCGTCACCACGCCGTCGTGCTGACAGAACTCTCCCTCGACACTCGGCTAGATCGGAGTTCAAGGTACATCATCGAGCTGTAGGTGTGCAAGAACTCGGAGGTGCCGTAGTTTCAGTGCTTGATCGATCGGGCTGTGAAGACGTACGACTACATCAACCGTGTTGTGCTAACGCTCCGCTTTCGGTCTACGAGGATACGTGGACACACTCTCCCCTCTCCTTGCTATGCATCACCATGATCTTGCGTGTGCATAGGAAATTTTTTCGAAATTACTACGTTCCCCAACACGAGCCCCCTCGACCCCTTCCTCCTGATCCCGCACAACCCCCTCGCTGGCCAACTCCACCCTCGCCAGCCGGCCTCCAGCGAGGCCCCTCACCAGCGCTCGCCTCCCTTCCTCTCCTGTGCCACAACGCTTGGCATCCTCCCCGAGCTCCTACTCCCTTCGTCCGTGGCACCGCTGCCTCGCCCAAGCCCTCTGCTTGACCAGGAGCTCATCAACTCTGGTGCCTCTGCATCTTCCAGTCGAACGCCCGTCCCTCGCTGCGTTCGATCCTCCGCCATGGCCTCTGCCTGCTGTATAGCTCGGCTCCGGCCATCTTCCTCGCCTCCCTATGCCGATGAACCCCTGCATCACCTCCTGGCCCCACCTCACCATGGCCACTTTGGCCTTGCTCCCTGTTTTTCTTGGTCGCATCAGCCGCAGCCGCCTCCATGTTTTGTTCCTTGCGGGCAGAAGACCCATGCCCTTCGACCACTGCATGCCTTCATTGTGTTGTCTTCGCAAGGCCCCTTTTCGAATCACTGCCAAGGCCAAGACCATCTCCGGGCACGAAGCCTCAAGTCCAAGGACTATCGCGTACGGGTAGCTCGCGAAGTACACCTTTGTCAAGACCGTTACCTGAACAAGCACCGTTTCCATGGATTGCCCAAAGTACCTCTAGTGTCGTCCGAAGTCCCATGTACCACGAGCGGCAAGTTCGACTATCGTCGCGTGAACCACTACTTCCCCTACGGCATGAGTACAACTACTCCACTATGACCCACGAGTACCACTACTCTCCTCGACGAGATCGAACCGCTCCGAAATGCACGCTTCAAAGGTATAACCTCGAGACGATGCCCGTGTACAAATGCATGTGTTGTATGAGATGCACCCTATTTTGCTCTGTGTCCGAGTTGTCATAGCACATTCCTCCTTGATCGTCATGCCGTCGATCCGTGGGAACCCGGTAACCGGGATCACCCCACCATCTTTTGCATGTTCTGCACATCCACACACTTGCTCTTTTGCACCGGTATCTCAATGAGTTATCAGATCATCGAAATGTTGCCGTGGCACCATTTTTGTTGTCATTGCCGTGGCACCCCTTTTGTTCCGCCATGGTGACCAAATGCTTCATAAAATGCTAATGTAAAAAATTTCATAAAAATTGCATAAAAATTGCTAATGTCATCCGCATCATGATAACAACTTTCAAAATGCTTAAAATTGTTGTTTGCTTTAAATTGCTAAATAACATACGGGGATTTTCTGGAATTGTTGTTTGTGTTTCTGGCCTCATTTAAACTTGCCTAAATAGTTAGTTTAATTATGCTTCACCTCTTGCCATGTTTAACAACATTTAATCTTGTCTTGTTCATAACGGGAGCGAACTAGATAATTGCATGTGGTGTTTCGTCAATATGCAACTCGTTACATATTGGGTTCCACTTAAATTATAGTGTTGTTTGTTTCACTTTGCCATGCCATGCCTGTTAAACCGTTCATGCATCATTCTTGATTGTGCATCATGCCATGCTTATGTGATGGTTTTTTACCATGATGTTTGCTTCATTCCAGTTGTGCTTCTCCTTAATAGTTCCGGTTATGTTGCGATTGTGAGGATCCGTTCGACTACGGTTGTTCGTCTACTTCTTGGACTCGTTCTTCTTCCTAGCGGAATTTCAGGCAAGATGATCGTTACCCTAGATCTCACTACTATCATTGCTATGCTAGTTGCTTTGTTCTATCGCTATGATGCGCTACCTATCTCTTGTTTTCTGAGCCTCCCAAATTGCCATGTCAGCCTCTAACCTTTTTCACCTTCCTAGCAAACCATTGTTTGGCTAAGTTACCGCTTTGCTCAGCCCCTCTTATAGCGTTGTTAGTTGTAGGTGAAGTTGAAGATTGCTCCATGTTGGAAATGGATTATTTTGGGATATCACAATATCTGTTATTTAATTAATGCATCTATATACTTGGTAAAGGGTGGAAGGCTCGGCCTTATGCCTGGTGTTTTGTTCCACTCTTGCCGCTCTAGTTTCCGTCATACCGATGTTATGTTCCTTGATTTTGTGTTCCTTACGCGGTCGGGTTTATGGGAACACCTAGACAGTTTGCTTTGAATAAAACTCCTCCAGCAAAGCCCAACATTGGTTTTACCATTTGCCTAATAACAACTAAAACTTAAGTATGGGATTTTCGCCAGCCTCCTAGTATATTTTAATCAACCCCCCGGGCCAGTGCTCCTCTGAGTGTTGGTCCGAAACGGGCAGACTGCGGGGCCACCACGGGGCAACACGAGGTCTGGTTTTACTCGTAGGCTGACCTATTCGTTGTGCCCTTAGAACAAGATACGTGCGGCTCCTATCGGGATTTGTCGGCACACCGGGAGGTCTTGCTGGTTTTGTTTTACCATTGTCGAAAAGTCTTGTAGTCGGGATTCTGAGTCTGATCGGGTCTTCCTGGGAGAAGGAATATACTTCGCTGATCGTGAGAGCTTATAATGGGCTAAGTTAGGACCCCCTGCAGGGTTTAAACTTTCGAAAGCCGTGCCCGCGATTATGTGGAAGATGGGAGTTTTTAATATCCGGTTGTAGAGAACTTGACACCAGATTCAAATTAAAATACCCAACCGCGTGTGTAACTGTGATGGTCTCTTTTCGAGTGGGTCGAGAAGAGAACACGGTTTGGGTTATGTTTTGAACGTAAGTAGTTCAGGATCACTTCTTGATCATTACTAGTTTGCGACCGTTTGCGTAGCTTCTCATCTTATTCTTGTACTCGTAAGTTAGCCATCATATCATGCTTAGTCGCTGCTGCAACCTCACCACTTATCCATTCCATACCCATTAAGCTTTGCTAGTCTTGATACCCATGGTTATGGGATTGTTGAGTCCTCGTGGCTCACAGACAACTACAACAACAGTTGCAGGTGCCGATGATACCAATGCAGGTGATGCTACCGAACTCAAGTGGGAGTTTGACGAGGATCTTGGTCGTTACTATGTTTCTTTTCCGGATGATCAGCAGTGGAGCCCAGTTGGGACGATCGGGGATCTAGCATTTGGGGTTGTCTTCTTTCTTTTGGATTTGTCCGTAGACGGACCTATGTGTGTGCTCTGAATGATGTATGGTTTATTTAAGTACTTGTGTGAAGTGGCGATTGTAAGCCAACTCTTTATCCCTTTCTTGTTCATTACATGGGATTGTGTGAAGATGACCCTTCTTGCGAAACAACCACAATGCGGTTATGCCTCTAAGTCGTGCCTCGACACATGGGAGATATAGCTGCATCGTGGGTGTTACACCTCATTTTGTTTATCCTTTGAGCTTCAGCTCGAAGAGCCCCTCAAAAATCTCTTCATCATTTTTTGAAAATTTCTGAAAATTTTAGTAACTCAAAATAAAAATGAAACAAACTTAACAAAACTGAGAGCAACTACTCCTACAAGTGCCTAGACACTATATCATGCATCAGAACTACTTGGGACCAAATAAATTCGACATGCAAGCTCAAGAACAGGGTCACCTTAGCAGCAACAATTTGTAATGAATAAAGTACAAGAACAAAAACTAATTGGACCATTGGAGGAGTCACATACCAAAGATCAATCCCCTAAAGCAGTTTTGTGAATGGAGCTTTGAGCAAGGAGATCAAAAATAGCAGCAAAATGAGCTAGAACTCGTGCTTGAGCTGGTTGGTGATTTTTTTCTGAGGAAGAAGGAGTGTGTGAGTGCAGGAATGAGTGGAGGGGGGCTACAAGGGGCCCACGAGGCAGGGGCGCACCCTGGACCCTCAGGGCCAGGTGCTGGCTCCCTCTGGTGTGTTCTCGGTGCCAGATATTCTCAAATATTCTAGAAAAAAATTGTACTTAATTTTTAGGGCATGTGGAGAACTTTTATTTTCGGGGTATTTTTTATTGCAAGGATAATTCGGAAAATAGATAGAAAATACTATTTTTGCTTTATTAAATCTAAATAACAAAAAGTAAAAGGAGGGTACAGAGAGTTGTGCTTTCTAACTTATTCCATCTCATGCCCATCAAAAGGAATCCACTAACAAGGTTGATCAAGTCTTGTTAATAAACTCATTCCGAATCGCATGAAACCGGAGAGTTTTCGAATAACACTAGGTTACCTCAACGGGGATATGTACATCCCCAACATTAAGAATATCATATTTCTTCTTGACAGTAGGACGAGGAAATTCAAAACCTCCAATAGTAATAGTTGGAATTTTTCCAATAGAATTTATACTATGGACTTGAGGTTGTTTCCTCAGAAAGTGTACCTATGCTCATTACCATTAACATGAAAAGTGACATTGCCTTTGTTGTAATCAATAACAGCCCCTACTGTATTCAAAAAGGGTCTACCAAGGATAATCGACATACTATCGTCCCCGGGAATATCAAGAATATCAAAGTCCGTTAAAATAGTAACGTTTGCAACCACAATAGGCACATCCTCACAAATACCGACAGGTATAGCAGTTGATTTATCAGCCATTTGCAAAGATATTTCAGTAGGTGTCAACTTATTCAATTCAAGTCTATGATATAAAGAGAGAGGAATAACACTAACACCGGCTCCGATCACAAAAAGTAGTTTTAACATAATTTCTTTTATTGGAGCATGGTATAGTTGGTACTCTTGGATCTCCTAGTTTCTTAGATATTCCACCCTTAAACATATAATTAGCAAGCATGGTGGAAATTTGAGCTTCTGGTATCTTTCTTTTATTTGTAACAATATCTTTCATGTACTTAGCATAAGGATTCATCTTAAGCATATCAGTCAAACGCATACGCAAAAAGATAGGTCTAATCATTTCAGCAAAGCGCTCAAAATCCTCATCATCCTTTTTCTTGGATGGTTTAGGAGGAAAAGGCATGGGTTTCTAAACCCATGATTCTCTTTCTTTACCGTGCTTCCTAGCAACAAAGTCTCTCTTATCATAACGTTGATTCTTTGATTGTGGATTATCAAGATTAACAGCAGGTTCAATCTCCACTTCATTATTATTGTTTCTTGGTTGAGCATCAACATGAACATCATTAGCATTATCACTAGGTTCATGTTCATCACCAGATGGTGTTTCAGCATCAGAAATAGAAATATCATTAGGATTCTCAGGTGTGTCTACAACAGGTTCACTAGAAGCATGCAAATTCCTATCATTTTTCTTCTTCTTCTTTTTAGAAGGACTAGGTGCATCATCATTAGTTCTTTGAGAATCTTGCTCAATTCTCCTAGAGTGGCCCGCAGGATACAAAGGTTCCTGAGTCATTCTACCACATCTAGTCACAATTCTAACAGCAATATCATTTTTCCTATCATGTAAATAATTGAGCAAATCATTTTGAGCTTTAAGCACTTGTTCTACTTGAGTGGTAACCATAGAAGCATGTTTACTAATGAGTTTAAGTTCACCCTTAACTCTAGACATATAATCACTCAAGTGTCCAATCATATAAGCATTACTTTTCAATTGTCTACTAACATAAGCATTGAAGTTTTCTTGTTTAGCCATAAAGTAATCAAACTCATCCAAGCATTGGCTAGCAAACTTAGTAGACGGGATTTCAACTTTATCATATCTATAGAGAGAATTTACTTTTACTACCTATGTCGGGTTATCAAGACCATGTGTTTCTTCAATAGGTGGTATGTTAAGGCCATGTATTTCTTCAACGGGAGGTAAAATATTAACATCTTCAGCTTTAATACCTTTTTCTTTCATAGATTTCTTTGCCTCTTGCATATCTTCAGGACTAAGAAATAGAACACCTCTTTTCTTCGGAGTTAGCTTAGGAGTTGGCTCAGGAAGTGTCCAATTGTTTTCATTTGTCAACATATTATTCAATAGCAATTCAGCCTGATCAACAGTTCTTTCCCTGAAAACACAACCAGCACAACTATCCAGGTGGTCTTTGGTAGCATCGGTTAGTCCATTATAGAAGATATCAAGTATTTCATTTTTCTTAAGAGGATAATCAGGCAAAGCATTAAGTAATTGGAGAAGCCCCGCCCCCAAGCTTGTGGTAGACTCTCTTCTTCAATTTGCACAAAATTATATATTTCCCTTAAAGCAACTTGTTTCTTATGAGCGGGGAAATATTTAGCAGAGAAGTAATAAATCTGTTGGAAATATGCCCTAGAGGCAATAATAAAAGTGTTATTATTATATTTCCTTGTTCATGATAATTGTCTTTTATTCATGCTATAACTGTATTATCCGGAAATCGTAATACACGTGTGAATACATAGACCACAATATGTCCCTAGTGAGCCTCTAGTTGACTAGCTCGTTATGATCAACAGATAGTCATGGTTTCCTGGCTATGGACATTGGATGTCGTTGATAACGGGATCACATCATTAGGAGAATGATGTGATGGACAAGACCCAATCCTAAGCCTAGCACAAAGATCGTGTAGTTCGTATGCTAGAGCTTTGCCAATGTCAAGTATCTCTTCCTTTGACCATGAGATCGTGTAACTCCTGGATACCGTAGGAATGCTTTGGGTGTATCAAACATCACAACGTAACTGGGTGCCTATAAAGGTGCACTATAGGTATCTCCGAAAGTATCTATTGTTTTATGCGGATCGAGACTGGGATTTGTCACTCCATGTAAACGGAGAGGTATCTCTGGGCCCACTCGGTAGGACATCATCATATGCGCAATGTGACCAAGGAGTTGATCACGGGATGATGTGTTACAGAACGAGTAAAGTGACTTGCCGGTAATGAGATTGAACAAGGTATTGGATACCGACAATCGAATCTCGGGCAAGTAACATACCGATAGACAAAGGGAATTGAATACGGGATTGATTAAGTCCTTGACATCGTGGTTCATCCGATGAGATCATCGTGGAACATGTGGGAGTAAACATGGGTATCCAGATCCCGCTGTTGGTTATTGACCGGAGAACGTCTCGGTCATGTCTGCATGTCTCCCGAACCCGTAGGGTCTACACACTTAAGGTTCGATGACGCTAGGGTTATAAAGGAAGCTTGTATGTGGTTACCGAATGTTGTTCGGAGTCCCGGATGAGATCCCGGACGTCACGAGGAGTTTCGGAATGGTCCGGAGGTAAAGATTTATATATAGGAAGTCCTATTTCGGCCATCGGGACAAGTTTCGGGGTCATCGGTATTGTACCGGGACCACCGGAAGGGTCCCGGGGGCCCACCGGGTGGGGCCACCTGCCCCGGGGGGGCACATGGGCTGTAGGAGGTGCGCCTTGGCCTACATGGGCCAAGGGCACCAGCCCCAAGAGGCCCATGCGCCTGGGGAAACCCTAAAGGAAGAGTCCCAGCGGGGGAAGGCACCTCCTAGGTGCCTTGGGGGGGGAGGACTCCTCCCCTGGCCGCCGCCCCCTTAGAGATTGGATCTCCCAGGGGCTGGCGCACCCCCCCCCTTGGGATCCCTATATATAGTGGGGTAGGAGGGCCTCCCAAACACACCTTATGCCTTTGGTGCAGCCCCTCCCTCTCTCCCAAGTTACTCTCCTCACCCGTGGTGCTTGGCGAAGCCCTGCGGGATTGCCACGCTCCTCCACCACCACCACGCCGTTGTGCTGCTGTTGGATGGAGTCTTCCTCAACCTCTCCCTCTCTCCTTGCTGGATCAAGGCGTGGGAGACGTCACCGGGCTGTACGTGTGTTGAACGCGGAGGTGCCGTCCGTTCGGCACTTGATCATCGGTGATATGAATCACGACGAGTACGACTCCATCAACCCCGTTCACTTGAACGCTTCCGCTTAGCGATCTACAAGGGTATGTAGATGCACTCTCCTTTCTACTCATTGCTGGTCTCTCCATAGATAGATCTTGGTGATACGCGTAGGAAAATTTTGAATTTCTGCTACGTTCCCCAACAGTGGCATCATGAGCTAGGTCTATTGCGTAGATTCTTTTCACGAGTAGAACACAAAGTAGTTCTGGGCGTTGATGTTGTTCAATATGCTTACCGTTACTAGTCCAATCTTGTTTCGACGGTATTGTGGGATGAAGCGGCCCAGACCGACCTTACACGTACTCTTACGTGAGACAGGTTCCACCGATTGACATGCACTTGGTGCATAAGGTGGCTAGCGGGTGCCAGTCTCTCCCACTTTAGTCGGAACGGATTCGATGAAAAGGGTCCTTATGAAGGGTAAATAGCAATTGGCATATCACGTTGTGGTCTTGCGTAGGTAAGAAACGTTCTTGCTAGAAACCCATAGCAGCCACGTAAAACATGCAACAACAATTAGAGGACGTCTAACTTGTTTTTGCAGGGTATGCTATGTGATGTGATATGGCCAAAAGGATGTGATGAATGATATATGTGATGTATGAGATTGATCATGTTCTTGTAATAGGATTCACGACTTGCATGTCGATGAGTATGACAACCGGCAGGAGCCATAGGAGTTGTCTTTATTTTTTGTATGACCTGCGTGTCATTGAAGAACGCCATGTAACTTACTTTACTTTATTGCTAAACGCGTTAGCCATAGAAGTAGAAGTAGTCGTCGGCGTGACAACTTCATGAAGACACGATGATGGAGATCATGATGACGGAGATCATGGTGTCATGCCGGTGACGATGATGATCATGGAGCCCCGAAGATGAAGATCAAAAGGAGCAAAATGATATTGGCCATATCATGTCACTATTTGATTGCATGTGATGTTTATCATGTTTATGCATCTTGTTTACTTAGGACGACGGTAGTAAATAAGATGATCCCTTACAAAATTTCAAGAAGTGTTCTCCCCTAACTGTGCACTGTTGCTACAGTTCGTCGCTTCTAAGCACCACGTGATGATCGGGTGTGATGGATTCTTACGTTCACATACAACGGGTGTAAGACAGTTTTACACAGCGAAAACACTTAGGGTTAACTTGACGAGCCTAGCATGTGCAGACATGGCCTCGGAACACGGAGATCGAAAGGTCGAGCATGAGTCGTATGGTAGATACGATCAACATGAAGATGTTCACCGATGATAACTAGTCCGTCTCACGTGATGATCGGACACGGCCTAGTTGACTCGGATCATGTGATCACTTAGATGACCAGAGGGATGTCTATCTAAGTGGGAGTTCATAAGATGAACTTAATTATCCTGAATATAGTCAAAAGACCTTTTGCAAATTATGTCGTAAGCTCGCGCTTTAGTTCCACTGTTTAGATATGTTCCTAGAGAAAATATAGTTGAAAGTTGATAGTAGCGATTATGCGATCAGTAGAAAGCTTATGTCCTTAATGCACCGCTCAGTGTGCCGAACCCCAACGTCGTTTGTCGATGTTGCGAACATCGGACATACACGTTTTGATAACTACGTGATAGTTCAATTAAATGGTTTAAGTAGAGGCACCAAAGACGTTTTCGAAACGTCGCGGAACATATGAGATGTTTCGAGGGCTGAAATTGGAATTTCAGGCTCGTGCCCACGTCAAGAGGTATAAGACCTCCGACGATTTTCTTAGCCTGCAAACTAAGGGAGAAAATCCCAATCGTTGAGCTTGTGCTCAGATTGTCTGAGTACAACAATCATTTGAATCGAGTGGGAGTTGATCTTCCAGATAAGACAGTGATGGTTCTCCAAAGTCATTGCCACCAAGCTGTTAGAGCTTCGTGATGAACTATAACATATCAGGGATAGATATGATGATCCTTGAGGTATTCGCGATGTTTGACACCGCGAAAGTAGAAATCAAGAAGGAGCATCAATTGTTGATGGTTGGTGAAACCACTAGTTTCAAGAAGGGCAAGGGCAAGAAGGGATACTTCATGAAACGGCAAATCAGCTGCTGCTCTAGTGAAGAAACCCAAGGTTGAACCCAAACCCGAGACTAAGTGCTTCTGTAATAAGGGGAACAACCACTGGAGCAGCATTACCCTAGATACTTGGTAGATGAGAAGGCTGGCAAGGTCGATAGAAGTATATTGGATATACATTATGTTAATGTGTACTTTACTAGTACTCCTAGTAGCACCAGGGTATAAGATACCGGTTCGGTTGCTAAGTGTTAGTAACTCGAAACAAAAGGCTACGGAATAAACGGAGACTAGCTAAAGGAGAGCTGACGATACGTGTTGGAAGTGTTTCCAAGTTTGATATAATCAAGCATCGCACGCTCCCTCTACCATCAAGATTAGTATTAAACCTGAATAAGTGCTCTTGCACCTAAAGGAATGGTTTATTAAATTTTGATCGTAGTGATACACATTTTCATGCCAAAAGATATAAGATAGTAATGATAGTACCACCTATTTTTGGCACTGCCACGTTAGTCATATCGGTATAAAATGCATGAAGAAGCTCCATGTTGATGGATCTTTGGACTCACTCATTTTTGAAAAGTTTGAGACATGCGAACCATGTCTATTGGTATATATGCATGAAGAAACTCCATGCAAATGGACCGTTTGAACTCACTTGATTTTGAATCACTTGAGATATGCAAATCATACCACATGGGCAAGATGACTGAAAAGCCTCGTTTTCAGTAAGATGGAACAAGATAGCAACTTGTTGGAAGTAACACATTTTGATGTGTCCAATCCAATGAGTGCTGAGGCATGCAGTGAATATCGTTATGATCTTACTTCACAGATGATTCGAGTAGATGTTGAGAATATTTACTTGATGAAACACAAGTCTGAATTATTGAATGGTTCAAGTAATTTCAGAGTGAAGTAGAAGATCATTGTAACAAGAGGATAAAATGTCTGTGATATGATCATAGAGATGAATATCTGAATTACGAGTTTGGCACAGAATTAAGACATTGTGGAAATAGTTTCACAACTAATACAGCCTGGAACACCATAGTGTGATGATGTGTCCGAACATCATAGCTGCACCCTATTGGATATGGTGCGTACCATGATGTCTCTTATCGAATTACCACTATCGTTCATGGGTTAGGCATTAGAGACAACCACATTCACTTTAAATAGGTCACCACGTAATTCCGATGAGATGACACCGTATGAATTATGGTTTAGAGAAACCTAAGTTGTCGTTTCTTAAAGGTTTGGGGCTGCGACGCTTATGTGAAAAAGTTTCAGGATTAAGCTCGAACCCAAAGCGGATAAAATGCATCTTCATAGGACACCCAAAACAGTTGGGTATACCTCCAGATTCAGATCCGAAAGCAATAAGGGATTGTTTCTAGAGTCGGGTCCTTTCTCGAGGAAAGGTTTCTCTCGAAAGAGTTGAGTGGGAGGATGGTGGAAACTTGATGAGGTTATTGAACCGTCTCTTCAACTAGTGTGTGGCAGGGCACAGGAAGTTGTTCCTGTGGCACCTACACCAATTGAAGTGGAAGCTTATGATAGTAATCATGAAGCTTCGGATCAAGTCACTACCGAACCTCGTAGGACGACAAGGACACGTACTACTTCGGAGTGGTAAGGTGATCCTGTCTTAAAGGTCATGCTGCTAGACAACAATGAACCTACGAGCTATGGAGAAGCGATGGTGGGCCCGAATTCCGACAAATGGTTAGAAGCCATGAAATCCGAGATAGTATCCATATATCAGAACAAAGCATGGACTTTGATGGACTTGCCCGATGATCGGCAATCCATTGAGATAAATGGATCTTTTAAGAAGAAGACGGACGTGGATGGTGATATCACCGTCTATGAAGCTCGACTTGTGGCGAAGAGTTTTTCACAAGTTCAAGGAGTTGACCACGATGAGATTTTCTCATCCGTAGCGATGCTTAAGTCCGTCGGAATCATGTTAGCATTAGCTGCATTTATGAAATCTGGCAGATGGATGTCAAAACGAGTTTCCTTACCAGTTTCTTAAGGAAAGGTTGTATGTAATACAATCAGAAAGGTTTTGTCGATCCTAAGGATGCTAAAAGGTATGCTAGCTCCAGCAATCCTTCTAAGGACTGGAGTGAGCATCTCGGAGTTGGAATGTATGCTTTGATGATGATCAAAGATTTTGGGTTTGTACAAAGTTTTATGAAAAACTTGTATTTCCAAAGAAGGGAGTGGGAGCACTATAGAATTTCTGATGAGTATATGTTGATCAGAAATGATGTAGAATTTCTAGAAAGCATATAGGGTTATTTGAAAGGTGTTTTTCAATAGAAAACCTGGATTAAGCTACTTGAACATTGAGCACCGAGATCTATAAGGATAGATCAAAATACTTAATAATACTTTCAAATGAGCACATACCTTGACATGATCTTGAAAGTATTCAAGATAGGATCAGTCAAAGAAGAAGTTCTTGCCTGAGTTGTAAGGTACGAAGTTAAGACTTAAAGCTCGACCATGGCAGAATAGAAAGGACGAAGGTCGTCTCCTATGCTTAAGACATAGGCTCTATAGTATGCTATGCTGTGTACCGCACCTGAAGTGTGCCTTGCCATGAGTTAGTCAAGGGGTACAAGAGTGATCCAAGAATGGATCACAGACAGCGGTCAAAGTTATCCTTAGTAACTAGTGGACTAAGGAATTTTCTCGATTATGGAGGTGGTAAAAGAGTTCGTCGTAAAGGTTACGTCGATGCAAGCTTAACACCTATCCGGATAGCTCTAAGTAGAGATACCGGATACGTATTATGGGGCAACAATTTAGAATAGCTCCAAATAGAACAGTTGTTTGGAATAGCTCCAAATAGAGCGTGGTAGCTGCATCTAGGAGATGACATAGAGATTTGTAAAGCACACACGGATCTGAAAGGTTCAGACCCGTTGACTAAAAATATCTCTCACAAGCAACATGATCAAACATAAAACTCATTGAGTGTTAATCACATAGTGATGTGAACTAGACTACTGACTCTAGTAAACTCTTGGGTATTAGTCACATGGCGATGTGACCTGTGAGTGTTAATCACATGGCGATGTGAACTAGATTATTGACTCTAGTGCAAGTGGGAGACTGTTGGAAATATGCCCTAGAGGCAATAATAAAAGTGTTATTATTATATTTCCTTGTTCATGATAATTCTCTTTTATTCATGCTATAACTGTATTATCCGGAAATCGTAATACACGTGTGAATACATAGACCACGATATGTCCCTAGTGAGCCTCTAGTTGACTAGCTCGTTATGATCAACAGATAGTCATGGTTTCCTGGCTATGGACATTGGATGTCGTTGATAACGGGATCACATCATTAGGAGAATGATGTGATGGACAAGACCCAATCCTAAGCCTAGCACAAAGATCGTGTAGTTCGTATGCTAGAGCTTTGCCAATGTCAAGTATCTCTTCCTTTGACCATGAGATCGTGTAACTCCTGGATACCGTAGGAATGCTTTGGGTGTATCAAACATCACAACGTAACTGGGTGACTATAAAGGTGCACTACAGGTATCTCCGAAAGTATCTATTGTTTTATGCGGATCGAGACTGGGATTTGTCACTCCGTGTAAACGGAGAGGTATCTCTGGGCCCACTCGGTAGGACATCATCATATGCGCAATGTGACCAAGGAGTTGATCACGGGATGATGTGTTACAGAACGAGTAAAGTGACTTGCCGGTAACGAGATTGAACAAGGTATTGGATACCGACGATCGAATCTCGGGCAAGTAACATACCGATAGACAAAGGGAATTGAATACGGGATTGATTAAGTCCTTGACATCGTGGTTCATCCGATGAGATCATCGTGGAACATGTGGGAGTCAACATGGGTATCCAGATCCCGCTGTTGGTTATTGACCGGAGAACGTCTCGGTCATGTCTGCATGTCTCCCGAACCCGTAGGGTCTACACACTTAAGGTTCGATGACGCTAGGGTTATAAAGGAAGCTTGTATGTGGTTACCGAATGTTGTTCGGAGTCCCGGATGAGATCCCGGACGTCACGAGGAGTTCCGGAATGGTCCGGAGGTAAATATTTATATATAGGAAGTCCTATTTCGGCCATCGGGACAAGTTTCGGGGTCATCGGTATTGTACCGGGACCACCGGAAGGGTCCCGGGGGCCCACCGGGTGGGACCACCTGCCCCGGGGGGGCACATGGGCTGTAGGTGGTGCGCCTTGGCCTACATGGGCCAAGGGCACCAGCCCCAAGAGGCCCATGCGCCTGGGGAAACCCTAAAGGAAGAGTCCCAGCGGGGGAAGGCACCTCCTAGGTGCCTTGGGGGGGGGGGAGGACTCCTCCCCTGGCCGCCGCCCCCTTAGAGATTGGATCTCCTAGGGGCTGGCGCACCCCCCCCTTGGGATCCCTATATATAGTGGGGTAGGAGGGCCTCCCAAACACACCTTATGCCTTTGGTGCAGCCCCTCCCTCTCTCCCAAGTTACTCTCCTCACCCGTGGTGCTTGGCGAAGCCCTGCGGGATTGCCACGCTCCTCCACCACCACCACGCCGTTGTGCTGCTGTTGGATGGAGTCTTCCTCAACCTCTCCCTCTCTCCTTGCTGGATCAAGGCGTGGGAGACGTCACCGGGCTGTACGTGTGTTGAACGCGGAGGTGCCGTCCGTTCGGCACTTGATCATCGGTGATCTGAATCACGACGAGTACGACTCCATCAACCCCGTTCACTTGAACGCTTCCGCTTAGCGATCTACAAGGGTATGTAGATGCACTCTCCTTTCTACTCGTTGCTGGTCTCTCCATAGATAGATCTTGGTGATACGCGTAGGAAAATTTTGAATTTCTGCTACGTTCCCCAACAAAATCATATCCTGGGGACTACGCACACAACTAGGATCAAGAGAATTAAACCAAGTTTTAGCATCACCCTTTAATGAGAATGGAAATAATTTAAGGATATAGTAGTAACGAATTATGTCATCATTAGTGAATAGGATGGATATATCATTCAATTTAGTAAGATGTGCCACAACATTTTCAGATTCATAGCCATAAAAAGGATCAGATTCAACCAAAGTAATTATCTCAGGATCGACAGAGAAATCATAATCCTTATCAGTAATAAAGATAGGTGAAGTAGCAAAAGCAGGGTCATATTTCATTCTAGCATTCAGAGACTTTTCTTTAAGCTTAGCTAGTAACTTATTAAGATCAGATCTATCATTGCAAGCAAGAAAATCTCTAGCAGTTTCTTCATCCATAACATAACCCTCAAGAACAACAGGCAATTCATATTTAGGGGGCGAATCTTCATAATCACTTTCATCAATATTATCAGTTTCAATAAGTTCATTCTCTCTAGCTCTAGCAGGTTGTTCATCAAGAAATTAATGGCATAGTAGTATCAAGCATAGAAGTAGTTTCATCATAAGCACCACACATAGTAGAAGTGGGATCATCAATAACATGCGACATATCAGAATTAATAGCAGAAGCAGGTTTAGGTGTCGCAAGTTTACTCAAAACAGAAGGAGAATCAAGTGCAGAGCTAGATGGCAGTTCCTTACCTCCCCTCGTAGTTGAGGGGAAAATCTTAGTTCTTTAGTTTTTCAAGTTCTTCATAGAGATCAACAGATATAAATCCCAAGTGACCCAAAGAGTAGAGCTATGCTCCCTGCCAACGGCGCCAGAAAATAGTCTTGATAACCCACAAGTATAGGGGATCGCAACATTTTTCAAGGGTAGAGTATTCAACCCAAATTTATAGATTCGACACAAGGGGAGCCAAAGAATATTCTCAAGTATTAGCATTTGAGTTGTCAATTCAACCACACCTGAATAACTTAATATCTGCAGCAAAGTATTTAGTAGCAAAGTAGTATGGAAGTAACGGTAACAATAGCAAAAGTAATAGTAGTAATTTTTTAGTAATTGTAACAGTGGCAACGGTAAAGTAACTAAGCAAAGATCAATATGTGAAAAGCTCGTAGGCATTGGATTAGTGATGGATAATTATGTCGGATGCGATTCCTCATGCAATAGTTATAACATAGGGTGACATAGGACTAGCTCCAATTCATTAATATAATGTAGGCATGTATTCCGAATATAGTCATACGTGCTTATGGAAAAGAACTTGCATGATAACTTTTGTCCTACCCTCCCGTGGCAGCGGGGTCCTAACGGAAACTAAGGGATATTAAGGCCTCCTTTTAATAGAGTACCAGACCAAAGCATTAACACTTAGTGAATACATGAACTCCTCAAACTACGGTCATCACCGGTAAGTATCCCGATTATTCTCACTTCGGGGTTAACGGATCATAACACATAATAGGTGACTATAGACTTGCAAGATAGGATCAAGAACTCACATATATTCATGAAAACATAATAGGTTCAGATCTGAAATCATGGCACTCGGGCCCTAGTGACAAGCATTAAGCATAGCAAAGTCATAGCAACATCAATCTCAGAACATAGTGGATACTAGGGATCAAACCCTAACAAAACTAACTCGATTACATGGTAAATCTCATCCAAACCATCACCGTCCAGCAAGCCTACGATGGAATTACTCACGCACGGCGGTGAGCATCATGAAATTGGTGATGGAGGATGGTTGATGATGACGATGGCGACGGATTCCCCTCTCCGGAGCCCCGAACAAACTCCAGATCAGCCCTCCCGAGAGAGTTTAGGGCTTGGCGGCGGATCCGTATCATAAAACGCGATGAATCCTACTCTTTGAATTTTTTCTCCCCGAAGTGAATATATGGAGTTGGAGTTGAGGTCCGTGGAGCTCCAGGCGGCCCACGAGGCAGGGGGTGATACGTCCATTTTGCATCATGCTTTTATATCAATATTTATTGCATTATGGGCTGTTATTACACATTATATCTCAATACTTATGGCTATTCTCTCTTATTTTACAAGGTTTACCATGAAGAGGGGGAATGCCGGCAGCTGAAATTCTGGCTGGAAAAGGAGCAATCATTGGAAACCTATTCTGCACAGCTCCAAAAGTCCTGAAACTCCATGAAACAACTTTTTGGAATTAATAAGAATTTCTGAGCGAAAGAAATACACCAAGGGGCCCACACCCTGTCCAGGAGACAGGGGGCGCCCCCCCTATAGGGCGTGCCCCCTATCTCCTGGGCCCCCTGGAGGGCCTCTGGTGTCCATCTTTTGCTATATCATCGCTTTCACCCTAGAAAAAATCGTGGGCAAGCTTACGGGACGAAACTCCGCCGTGACGAGGAGGAACCTTGGCGGAACCAATCTAGGGCTCTGGCAGAGCTGTTCTACCGGGGACACTTCCCTCCGGGAGGGGGAAATCATCACCAATGATCCTCTCATCGGGAGGGGGTCAATCTCCATCAACGTCTTCACCAGCACCATCTCCTCTCAAACCCTTGTTCATCTCTTGTATCCAATCTTGTATCCAAAACCACAAATTGGTACCTGTGGGTTGCTAGTAGTGTTGATTACTCCTTGTAGTTGATACTTATTGGTTTACTTGGTGGAAGATCATATGTTCAGATCCTTAATGCATATTATTACACCTCTGATTATGAACATGAATATGCTTTGTGAGTAGTTACGTTTGTTCCTGAGGACATGGGTGAAGTCTTGCTATTAGTAGTCATGTGAATTTGGTATTCGTTCGATATTTTGATGAGATGTATGTTGTCTTCTCCTCTAGTGGTGTCATGTGAACGTCGACTACATGACACTTCACCATTGTTGGGCCTAGAGGAGGGCATAGGGAAGTAATAAGTAGATGATGGGTTGCTAGAGTGACAGAAGCTTAAACCCTAGTTTATGCGTTGCTTCGTTAGGGGCTGATTTGGATCCACATGTTTCATGCTATGGTTAGGTTTACCTTAATACTTTTGTTATAGTTGCGGATGCTTGCAATAGGGGTTAATCATAAGTGGGATTCTTGTCCAAGTAAGGGCAGCACCCAAGCACCGATCCACCCACATATCAAATTATCAAGGTACCTAACGTGAATCATATGAGCGTGATGAAAACTAGCTTGACGATAATTCCCATGTGTCCTCGGGAGCTCCTTTATCATTATTAGAAATTGTCCAGGCTTATACTTTGCTACATAAAGGATTGGGCCACCTTGATGCACTTTATTTACTTTGTTTACTTGTTACTCGTTACTATTTATCTTATCACAAAACTATCTATCACCTACAATTTCAGTACTTGCAGAAAACCTTACTGAAAACCGCTTATCATTTCCTTCTGCTCCTCGTTGGGTTCGACACTCTTACTTATCGAAAGGACTACGATAGATCCCATACACTTGTGGGTCATCAAGACTCTTTTCTGGCGCCGTTGCCGGGGAGTGTAGCGCTTTTGGTGAGTGGAACTTGGTAAGGAAACATTTATATAGTGTGCTGAAATTTTCTGTTACTTGTCCCTATGGAAACTAATCCTTTAAGGGGCTTGTTTGGGGCATCTTCGCCCCAACCAGAAGAGCAAAGAGTTGCTCCTCAACCTACTGAACTTTATGAAAATATTTATTTTGACATTCCTTCGGGTATGATAGAGAAACTGCTAGCTAATCCATTTGCAGGAGATGGAACATTGCATCCCGATTTACACCTTATCTTTGTGGATGAAGTTTGCGGATTATTTAAGCTTGCAGGTATTCCCGATGATGTTGTCAAAAAGAAGGTCTTCCCTTTATCTTTGAAGGGATATGCATTGACATGGTATAGGCTATGTGATGATACGAGATCTTGGAATTATAAGCGATTGAAGTTGGAATTTCACCAGAAGTTCTATCCTATGCATTTTGTTCATCGTGATCATAATTACATATATAATTTCTGGCCTCGCGAAGGAGAAATCATCGCTCAAGCTTGGGGGAGGCTTAAGTCAATGTTATATTCATGCCCCAATCATGAGCTCTCTCGGGAAATGATTATTCAAAATTTGTATGCTTGGATTTCTCTTGATAATCGCAACCTGCTCGATACTTCCTATGTTGGTTCTTATATGCTGAAGACTATTGATTTGAAATGGGACTTATTGGAAAGAATTAAACGCAACTCTGAAGATTGGGGTTCCGATGATGGTAAGGAGTCAGGTATGACACCTAAGTTCGATTGTGTTAAATCTTTTATGGATACCGATGTTTTTCGTGGATTTAGCGCTAAGTATGGACTTGACTCTGAGATAGTAGCTTCTTTCTGTGAATCTTTTGCTACTCACGTTGATATCCCTAAAGAGAAGTGGTTTAAATGTAATCCCCCTATTGAAGTTAAAGTAGTTGCACCTATTACAGTTGAAGAAAAGACCATCACTTATAGTGATCCTATTGTTCCTACTACTTATGTTGAGAAACTACCTTTTCCTGTTAGGATAAAGGATCATGCTAAAACTTCGACTGTTGTTCGTAAGAGTAATACTAGGAATTATTCACCTCCTGAGCAAATTAATGTTAAACCTAGTATTGCTATAGTTGAAGATCTCCTGGATGATGATTTAGATGGGCATGTTATTTATTTTTGTGGTGAGACTGCTAATATTGCTAGACCAGATACTAAGACACGTAGTCCAGTCGTAGGCATGCATGTTATTTCTGTTAAAATAAGAGAACATTGTTATCATGGATTATGTGATATGGGTGCTAGTGCTAGTGCTATACCTTATGATTTATATAAAGAAATTATGCACGACATTGCACCCGTTGAATTAGAAGATATTGATGTTACTATTAAGCTTGCTAATAGGGATACCATTAAACCTGTTGGGATTATTAGAGATGTTGAAGTTTTGTGTGGGAAGGTTAAATACCCTGCTGATTTTCTTGTTCTTGGTTCTCCACAAGATGCCTTTTGTCCCATTATATTTGGTAGACCCTTCTTGAACACTGTTAAAGCTACGATTAATTGCAAAAAGGATGTTGTTACGATTGGCTTAGATGATATGACTCATGAGTTTAATTTTGCTGAATTTCATAGACAACCCCGTGATAAGGAATTATCTAGTAAAGATGAAATAATTGGTCTTGCTTCTATTGTCGTGCCTCCTACTGATCCGTTAGAACAATATCTGCTAGACCATGAAAATGATATGTTTATGAAAGAAAGAAGGGAAATAGATGAATTATTCCTTAAACAGGAACCGATTTTGAAACATAACCTTCTCGTTGAAATTCTTGGGGATCCCCCACCACCCAAGGGTGATCCCGTGTTTGAACTCAAACCTCTACCTGATAATCTGAAGTATGCTTATCTCGATGAAAAGAAAATATATCTTGTTATTATTAGTGCTAACCTTTCAGAGCAAGAAGAAGAAAGATTACGGAAAACTCTGAAAAAGCATCGAGCTGCTATTGGATATACTCTGGATGATCTTAAGGGCGTTAGTCCCACGTTATGCCAACACAAAATTAAATTGGAGGACGATGCTAAACCAGTTAGAGATCCTCAATGACGACTAAATCCTAAAATGAAAGAAGTGGTGAGAAAGGAGATACTAAAGCTCCTTGGGTCAGGTATAATCTATCCCATTGCTGATAGTGATTGGGTAAGCCCTGTCCATTGTGTCCCTAAAAAGGGAGGTATTACTGTTGTTCCTAACGATAAGGATGAATTGATCCCGCAAAGAATTATTACAGGTTATAGGATGGTAATTGATTTTTGTAAACTAAATAAAGCTACTAAGAAAGATCATTACCCTTTACCTTTTATCGATCAAATGCTAGAAAGACTGTCCAAACACACACAATTATGCTTTCTAGATGGTTATTCTGCTTTCTCTCAAATACCTGTCTCAGCGGGAGATCAAGCAAAAACTACTTTTACTTGCCCTTTCGGTACTTTCACTTATAGACGTATGCCTTTTGGTCTATGTAATGCACCTGCTACCTTTCAAAGATGCATGATGGCTATATTCTCTGATTTTTGTGAAAAGATTTGCGAGGTATTCATGGATGATTTCTCTGTTTATGGATCCTCCTTTGATAATTGTTTGAGCAACTTTGATCGAGTTTTGCAGAGATGCTAAGACACTAGTCTCGTCCTGGATTGGGAAAAGTGTCACTTTATGGTTAATGAAGGCATTGTCTTGGGGCATAAGATTTCTGAGAGAGGTATTGAAGTTGATAAAGCTAAAGTTGATGCTGTTGAAAAGATGCCATGTCCCAAGGACATAAAAGGTATAAGAAGTTTCCTTGGTCATGCCGGTTTTTATAGGAGGTTCATTAAGGACTTTTCTAAGATCTCTAGGCCTCTGACTAATTTATTGCAAAAAGATATTCCTTTTGTCTTTGATGATGATTGTGTAGAAGAATTTGAAACACTTAAGAAAGCTTTGATCACTGCACCTATTGTTTAGCCACCTGATTGGAATTTACCTTTTGAAATTATGTGTGATGCTAGTGATTATGCTGTAGGTGCTGTTCTAGGGCAAAGAGTCGATAAGAAATTGAATGTTATCCAGTATGCTAGTAAGACTCTTGATACAACCCAAAGAAATTATGCTACCACTGAAAAAGAATTCTTAGCAGTTGTGTTTGCATGTGATAAGTTTAGACCTTATATTGTTGATTCCAAAGTTACTATTCACACTGATCATGCTGCTATTGAATATCTTATGGAAAAAAAGATGCTAAGCCTAGACTCATTAGATGGGTTCTCCTGCTCCAACAGTTTGATTTGCACATTATTGATAGAAAGGGAGCTGAGAACCCCGTTGCAGATAACTTGTCTAGGTTAGAGAATGTTCTTGATGACCCACTTCCTATTAATGATAGCTTTCCTGCTGAACAATTAGCGGTCATTAATGCTTCTCGTACTGCCCCTTGGTATGCTGATTATGCTAATTACAGTGTTGCTAAATTTATACCGCCTAGTTTCACATACCAGCAAAAGAAAAAGTTCTTTTATGATTTAAGACATTACTTCTGGGATGACCCACACCTTTATAAAGAAGGAGTAGATGGTGTTATTAGACGTTGTGTACCTGAGCATGAACAGGAATAGATCCTACACAAGTTTAACTCTGAATCATATGGAGGACACCACGCTGGAGATAGAACTGCACACAAGGTACTACAATCTGGTTTTTATTGGCCTACTCTCTTCAAAGATGCTCGTAAGTTTGTCTTATCTTGTGATGAATGCCAAAGAATTGGTAATATTACTAGACGTCAAGAAATGCCTATGAATTATTCTCTTATTATTGAACCGTTTGATGTTTGGGGCTTTGATTATATGGGACCTTTTCCTGCCTCTAATGGTTATACAAATATTTTAGTTGCTGTTGATTACGTTACTAAGTGGGTAGAAGCTATTCCAACTAGTAGTGCTGATCATAACACTTCTATTAAAATGCTTAAAGAAGTTATTTTTCTGAGGTTTGGAGTCCCTAGATATCTTATGACTGATGTTGGTTCACATTTTATTCATGGTGCTTTCCGTAAGATGCTTGCTAAGTATGATGTCAATCATAGAATCGCATCTCCTTATCATCCACAGTCTAGTGGTCAAGTAGAGTTGAGCAATAGAGAGCTCAAATTAATTTTGCCAAAGACTGTGAATAGATCTAGAAAGAATTGGTCCAAAAAACTTGATGATGCATTATGGGCTTATAGAACTGCATACAAAAATCCTATGGGTATGTCTCCGTATAAGATGGTTTATGGAAAAGCATGTCATTTACCTCTAACTTGAACATAAAGCATATTGGGCTATTAAAGAGCTCAATTATGACTTCAAACTTGCCGGTGAGAAGAGGTTCTTTGATATTAGCTCACTTGATGAATGGAGAACCCAAGCTTATGAGAATGCCAAGCTATTCAAAGAAAAAGTCAAACGCTGGCATGGTAAGACGATGCAAAAGCGTGAGTTTAATGTAGGAGACTATGTATTATTATTCAACTCTCACTTAAGATTTTTTGTAGGAAAACTTCTCTCAAAATGGGAAGTTCCTTACGTTATCGAGGAGGTCTATCGTTCTGGTGCCATAAAAATCAACAACTTCGAAGGCACAAGTCCGAGGGTGGTAAATGGTCAAAGAATTAAACATTATATTTCAGGTAATCCTATTAATGTTGAAACTAATATTATTGAAACCGTAACCCGGGAGGAATACATAACGGACACTTTCCAGAACGTTCCAAACTCCGAAAAGGAATAGGTATGTGGTACGGTAAGTAAACCGACTCCAAAACAACTCCAATGGCAATTTTTATCAGTTTTGGATTAATTAAGAATTTTAGGAAGAAAGAAGTAGTCCGAAAGGGACACGAGGCTCCGACGAGAGTGGAGGGTGCGCCCCCTTACTGTGCGTGCCCCCTGTCTTGTGGCACCTCGTGTGCCTCCCGGACTCTGTTTTCTTGCACATTACGTATTTTGGTCGGTAAAAATTCATTATATATACACCCGAAGGTTTTGACCACCGTATCACGCAAATATCCTCTGTTTTCGTTTCTAGCTGTTTTTTGTTACAGATCTAGAGCACCATGGTGTCACCCTCCTTCAACAATGAAGATAAGGATGCTTGGCTATTGAAGATAGAGCTGAAAAGAGAAGAACCGGAAGAGATCAACAAGGATGAAGAGATCAAGAAGGCCATGGAGGTTCAAGCCCCGGAAGTGAAAGATGAAGACATCCCTCAACCCCTACCCAACCTTTTTACTCCGACTGAGTTTCAAGCTTTCCAGATGATTGAGTTAGCTCGCATACAAAATAAGTATCTCACACAGGAGAATATTTTATTGAAGGATCATATCGCCGGACTCAAGGGCATTATCCGCAAGTTGGAGGAGCTTTTACGCTCGATGTGCGATTATGCACCATCATCATCACCACCTCCATCACCTACGAGGACATAATCACATGGGTATGGGCACTCCCCCCTGGCAACTGCCAAGCTTGGGGGAGGTGCCCCGGTATCGTATCACCATCACACTCCTATCTTTTCTGTTTTATTTAGTTCGATCCTTTTAGTAGTATCTTGATCTAGTAGATTGAAGTTTTGATATCAAGCAGTTTTGAATTTTGCTTAGTGCTCTCTTTTTGTAATCGAGTCTGTGAGTTATCTATAATAAAGGTTAGTGTTGAGTCAAGGGCTTTGCTCTGTTGCCATGATTTTGTGAAAAATAGAAAGAATAAAAGAGTTCATATTGATCTTATGGATAGTAATAACTTCACACGTAGGAAGTATGAGGCATAAAAGTTGTTGAGAGTTGATAAACGTAGTTTTGGTCATCGTTGCAATTAATAGGAAGTGATAAGGAAAGAGAGGTTCACATATAAATACACTATCTTGGACATCTTTTATGAATGTGAGCACTCATTAAGTATGACATGCTAAAAGAGTTGATGATGGACAAGGAAGACAACGTAATGGTTTATGTTTTCTCACATCTCAGTTAAAGTATGTTGTCATTGACCTTCCGAACATGTTGAGCTTGCCTTTCCCCCTCATGCTAGCCTAATTCCTAGCACCAAGTAGAGATACTACTTGTGCTTCCAATATCCTTAAACCCAGTTTTGCCATGAGAGTCCACCATATCTACCTATGGATTGAGTAAGATCCTTCAAGTAAGTTGTCATCGGTGCAAGCAATAAAAATTGCTCCTTAAATATGCATGACTTATTAGTGCGGAGAAAATAAGCTTTATACGATCTTGTTATGGAAGCAATAAAAGCGACGGACTGCATAATAAAGGTCCATACACAAGTGACATATAAAGTGATGTTCTTTCGTATTAAGATTTTGTGTATCCAACCCTAAAAGCGCATGACAACCTCTGCTTCCCTCTACGAAGGGCCTATCTTTTACTTCATGTTCTTACTTTATGCTTTTATTTTGTGCTTGAGTCAAGGTGATCTTCACCTTTCCCTTTTTCATTTTATCCTTTGGCAAGCTCCTCGTGTTTGAAAGATCGTGATATACATATCCAATTGGATGTTCGTTAGCATGGGCTATTATTGTTGACATCACCTAAAGGTGAATACGTTGGGAGGCAACACAATAAGCCCCTATCTTTCTCAGTGTCCGTCTGAAACTCCATAACCACAAGTATTGCGTGAGTGTTAGCAATTGTAGAAGACTATATGATAGTTGAGTATGTGGACTTGTTGAAAAGCTCTATTGTTGACTCTTTCTGATGTTATGATAAATTGCGATTGCTTCAATGACTGAGATTATAGTTTTTTAGTTCTTAATGAAGTTTGTGAACCATACTTGATATTGTGAATTGATTGTTACTTGAGCATAAGAAATTATATAATGGAATCTATACATGTTGTTGTTATAAGAATGATCATGATGCCCTCATGTCCGTATTTTATTTTTATCGACACCTCTATCTCTAAACATGTGGACATATTTTTCGATATCGGCTTCGGCTTGAAGACAAGCGAGGTCTAAGCTTGGGGGAGTTCATACGTCCATTTTGCATCATGCTTTTATATCAATATTTATTGCATTATGGGCTGTTATTACACATTATATCTCAATACTTATGGCTATTCTCTCTTATTTTATAAGGTTTACCATGAAGAGGGGGAATGTCGGCAGCTGGAATTCTGGCTGGAAAAGGAGCAAATGTTGGAAACCTATTCTGCACAGCTCCAAAAGTCCTGAAACTCCACGAAACAACTTTGAGGAATTAATAAGAATTTCTGAGCGAAAGAAATACACCAGGGGGCCCACACCCTGTCTAGGAGACAGGGCGCCCCCCCTATAGGGCACGCCCCCTATCTCCAGGGCCCCCTGGTGGGCCTCCAGTGTCCATCTTCTGCTATATCATCGCTTTCACTCTGGAAAAAATCATGGGCAAGCTTAGAAGACGAAACTCCGGCGTGACGAGGCGGAACCTTGGCGGAACCAATCTAGGGCTCTGGCAGAGCTGTTCTGCCGAGGACACTTCCCTCTGGGAGGGGGAAATCATCACCAACGATCCTCTCATTGGGAGGGGGTCAATCTCCATCAACGTCTTCACCAGCACCATCTCCTCTCAAACCCTTGTTCATCTCTTGTATCCAATCTTGTATCCAAAACCACAAATTGGTACCTGTGGGTTGCTAGTAGTGTTGATTACTCCTTGTAGTTGATACTTATTGGTTTACTTGGTAGAAGATCATATGTTCAGATCCTTAATGCATATTATTACACCTCTGATTATGAACATGAATATGCTTTGTGAGTAGTTGCATTTGTTCCTGAGGACATGGGTGAAGTCTTGCTATTAGTAGTCATGTGAATTAGGTATTCGTTCGATATTTTGATGAGATGTATGTTGTCTTCTCCTCTAGTGGTGTCATGTGAACGTCGACTACATGACACTTCACCATTATTGGGCCTAGAGGAGGGCATAGGGAAGTAATAAGTAGATGATGGGTTGCTAGAGTGACAGAAGCTTACACCCTAGTTTATGTGTTGCTTCGTTAGGGGCTGATTTGGATCCACATGTTTCATGCTATGGTTAGGTTTACCTTAATACTTTTGTTGTAGTTGCGGATGCTTGCAATAGGGGTTAATCATAAGTGGGATGCTTGTCCAAGTAAGGGCAGTACCCAAGCACCGATCCACCCACATATCAAATTATCAAGGTACCGAACGCGAATCATATGAGCGTGATGAAAACTAGCTTGACGATAATTCCCATGTGTCCTCGGGAGCTCCTTTATCATTATTAGAAATTGTCCAGGCTTATACTTTGATACATAAAGGATTGGGACACCTTGATGCACTTTATTTACTTTGTTTACTTATTACTCGTTACTATTTATCTTATCACAAAACTATCTATCACGTACAATTTCAGTACTTGCAGAAAACCTTACTGAAAACCGCTTATCATTTCCTTCTGCTCCTCGTTGGCTTCGACACTCTGACTTATCGAAAGGACTACGATAGATCCCCTACACTTAGTCATCAGGGGGCGCGCCCTAGGGGGGCGCGCCCCCCACCCTCATGGACAGGGTGTGGGCCCCTTGGCCTTGATTCTTTCGCCAATATTTTTTATTAATTCCAAAAATAACTTCCGTGGAGTTTCAGGTCATTCTGAGAACTTCTATTTCTGCACAAAAATAACACCATGGCAGTTCTACTGGAAACAGCGTCAGTCCGGGTTAGTTCCATTCAAATCATGCAAGTTAGAGTCCAAAACAAGGGCAAAAGTGTTTGGAAAAGTAGATATGACGGAGACGTATCACCTCGCAACCGAACAGTGATCACGACGGATCATGAACAGAACCATACTCGGTTCAACGGGTTACCTCATAACCGAACATTGATCACTCTCGGATCACAAGTGATACCACAACAGTCAGTCTCACTAACTTCATCATGATTCAACCATTGTGCAAGATTTCTTTTTGAAAGTTGATCCATGGTGTGACTTACTTACGAATTGGGCCCTTATTCGCGGGCGTGGCTATCGATAGATTAATACACTTTGCAGAGGTAGCGCACTTTACCCACACCACGGAACCCATGGCCTCGCACTCCCATTCGGGTGGACCAATGGCATTCTGACAGAACTCTCCCATTGCCATGGCACTCTTACGGCCACTCCGACCAACTCCCCACTTGGATTAGTCATGGGTGACCTAGCCTACCAAAGGCAAAACGGCCACCGTCGTGGCAAATAAACGGTCCCAAACGGGGAGAAGGTACCAAAACAACAATAGGTACCAGGCCAGGGTAACGCACGCCCATAACCTTCCCTTGTTGGAGGCACTGACAAAAGGCATGACAACATGACGACTAACGACCTCCCCATACAAAGGCAAATGTGGTTGCACTTGGCAGCCTGATTCAGTGGCACCATGACCCGACCAACTTTATGTTCAAGTTCAATTATCATCAGGTTTAACTTGAAAATAAAAATGCTCGAGTCACTATGTGCCATGCATATGCAACCATATATCATGCATCACATCTCACTTAGAAACAATAGATCAACCTTATTCAAAGTTCTACTTGCACAAACTCAACTTTCAACATTTCTGGTTCTTTCTTACTCTTTATTTATACTCATCACTTTAGTGGGCATTTATCAAATAAAACTCATTATGCATATAGGAAAAAAATACCGGTGATCATATTGTCATAGCCATGAGAAACTTACTTAGTTCAACTACTCAAGCTATATCTCACTAGTTCAAGCATTCATTTCTGTTAACTAAGCATTTTGATCATGACAAACTAAATACCACAAGCATTATTTATTTTAATACTGTATGCAATGAATATCATATAAATTCAAGTAGAAAATCATGGATATTGCAAATACACCATTACCATGTTGTTCTGGCTTGCCTTAGTGCACAGGAGCTTCACACTCCTCCTGGATGCCTTCAAGACAAGCTTCACCTTCTGAAAATAAATCAAATGACCAATAGAAAATGTCAAGAACACTTCTGAAAATTACCAGAAATTCTAGATAGTAGAGAAAAATCCCATCTTGTGTGTCCTACTAGGATTTTCTTGTAAGAACATAATGCAAAAAGATCAACTCATTTGGACTTGTAGAATAAAAGTTACAGCTAGTCAAAGTTCTGGTCAAATTTGAACTAAATTTGTGTTAAAAGAAAAACCAAGGGGGTGACATCAAAGGCGTAAACCAGTTGGGCGCCACCACTCATACCGCTCCAGGCGCGACCTGAGTGGCTGAAAGTGGGCCCCAGGGGTCAGGTCGGAGGGAGGGGAGAGAAGCAGAGTGGTACGGCGCGACGACGGTGATTTCTCCGGCGAGGAGTGCCCGGCGACGAGATCTGAGAGGATATGATTGTAGAGGAGATCGAGGCGCACCTGCCTGTACCTATAGCGTGGCTAGGGGTGGCCGGACAGGGTCGGGACAGAGCTCTCCAGCGGCGATAGTGGGCAGAGCTCGTCGGAGATGGTGGTTCCGACGAAGCAGGGCCAGTCCAGCAGCTCCAACGGCACCAGTACGCAGCAGCGAACCACCACAACCATGTCGGAGTGGTCAGTGGAGCTCGAGCAGCTCTGGAGAAGGAGGGGGCAGAGGACCAGGAATCGTTGGCGAGCTCGGGAGGGGGACAGCGGCCAGAGGCCTGCCCGGCCGGGCTGCGGCTTCCTACGATGGTGTGGAGGCGTGCTGAGTGTATGTGCAGAGAGAAACCAGCTCGGGGGAGCTCTATTTATAAGCGAGGCTGAGGCGGGGATCGAGAGCTCATAGGAGCTCTCTAGAGTCTCGCCCGGTGACGAATGGCGTTAGTGAGAAGGGGAGAAGACGTCGGAGATCACGTGAGGGCTGCAGATGAGCAATGATGAACACAGGAGCGCGATACGCGATGAGCACAGGCACACGGGCGCACTGTTGCCTTGGCCGCACCATGCCCGTGCTCGCTGCGGCAAGCTTAGGCGTCAGCGAGCGCCAGGGTGGATTTAATGAGGTGCAAACGAGGATGGGGCGTGATTTGGCAAGGTGCGGTAGCCTGGGCAGCAAGCACGCGTGAAACAGAGGCGCTGGTGCACCGCAGAACGCGTCGACCGCATGCCAACCCCCTGGACGAACGCGGTCACCATAATTATGCATAGACTCATACATGAAAGGTAGACATCATGATGGGTGCGACTACTCGCATACATGCATCATGGCTCATACAACTACATCTGTACATCACATGACCACTGCAGATACTCAGACACTCTAGGACTCTGCCGGTGCCGCTGGATCCTCTCTTGAATCAGAACCAGATCCTGAACTGACGATGCCAACCAAAACCTCTGGGTTAAAGGTAACACAATGACGCTGCCTCGAGGGCTCTGCCTCAGGGGTAGACACGGCATGAGAAGGGATCATAGGAGCTGCGGGAGTAGCAAGAAGAGACGCCCACTCAGCAGGAGCACTATGTGGGTTCACAGTCAAGGTGCCCGAGTTACTCGGGGGAGTAACCAGAGCAATAGGTGAGCTAGAACTTGGCACAATATAAGGAGTAAATCCCATAGAAGGTGGGGTAGGGTAGGATCTAGTGGCGGCTAAAGCAGAACAAGCACGATTCAGCTCTCGAGCCAACTCGTGAATCAGAAGATAACTATCAGATATATCGAGAAAGGTGGCTAGTGTCACTATCATACGCCGGATCAACGGAATGAAAGCAAACATGACCATTATCGTGCAAAGATGGGTAGAAATGAAAACCTGGGTGGTTCTGCATCCAAGCCTCAGCATAACGTAACTCAACAAGAACCTCGAATGCAGCATATTAGACGGCCTGAGCGGCGATGGATGCATAACCGCTCCGAGAGGTACGAGTGTAAGATCCTGCTGACGAACTGGTGTGCAGAGTAACCACGGCGTGATTCTCATACACGGAGTCAGCTAGACGCTCCCGGTACACCTAATATGTTGGGTCATTACCGTGAGGGTACAATTGACACCACACGCTGCGAAGGAGATGCGGAGAAGTGTAGGGTATCAGCTGCAACTTACACGGATACAGCACCAGAGCCATCTACACTCACAACCATTAACCGGTTTGAAATAACATAAGTCTAATGCATTCAATGTAGCATCCAAATGCAAATACTAACAACACCCAATTAGAGAACTAACTAACGTTTACTTCACATGTCGGAGTCTAGCGTGTCCTACAGTCAGCGCGGCTCTAATACCAAGCGTTGTGGCACCCCGTCTCAGAGCGACCGGTTTACCTTGCATTACCAACCCAGAGATCATGTCTTCTGGCAATACACAACATCTTGGTACATAAATCACCGCTTTATTAAAACTAGCGGAAGCATAGTGTGACATTACATCAAGTAGCAAGGCCAAGCGGCACAATCGGTGTGGATGAACAATATGTACATTATTTAGTGAACATAAAGGGGCCTCGAGCACAACATCTACACGACAGCGAAACAACGACGTAGCGGGACTCCTCTTCCGGCTTTGGCTATAGTAGTACTATACTAGGTTAGTAGGTGACCTTGCGCTTGGCTCTTCTCCTCTTCCGGAAGTCGAACAATAATGATGGTACTACTGTAGTACTTCTAGCAATGTGACCCCAAATGAACTGTTGCACGTCCACTGCTTGTAAGCAAAAGTTTCTCCTCGTGCTGCGAGCCACCGCGCACGTGTTGGCGAGGGAGAAGGCATAGTAAGCAAGCTTCTCATCGAGTTGATGGGACACATCAAAGTTATTTAGTACTCTCTTCGAAAAGGGCCGACCATGTCCATGGATACCATCCTGTGCTCTGTCATTGAGTACATGCACTGTTCACGTGCCATCGAGGAGAAAAAATATTGGGTACTACTACGTGCCATCAAAGTGCACGACTCACTTATGCACTGCATATCTCCATTTTCTTGCATGACACGTCCACCTTGATGCTAGATGTCCCGCGTGTCGGCAAAAGGATGAACAAAGCTCATGTCTTAAACGAAAGAGTGGAAGAACATAGATTCCCGACGACCGAGAAGGAGGAACAAACCTCACGGTGGAGGGTCTGCACTCATAATATTTTAAATTATTCAGCGATATAAAATCAACCAAATCTCTCCATGTTCGTATACTATTCTATAGTATGAGAATAACTTTGAATGTAAGCCATTGATTCACTCTATCCAATTGTCATAGTTGGAAAATCCAAACAAAACCAAGCATTGGATCAACTCTTTTAGCACTCAAAGTTTTGCCGCCTGCCCACCTATATATCCACTCACGTGTGATGACCACAGGAGCTATCCACTCAGATTGTATGTTAAAAAATAAAGGTCGATAACTAATGCGGCACCTCGGGCCAATGCAGCCAGATCGCATTTTGCACGAGAAATTACACACCATGTTTCGTTGACATGTGGTCCCGTTCCAACATGTCAGTGAGAGGATGGCGAGTACTTTTGTACAATTTCCGAACGGTCGTCTATGTAGGCCGGGGCGCCTCTTTGTGTACCGTGGCAACCGTCCACCGACTCTTCGCATTTCCCTCTCAATTTGGAACTGCTGTCGCACGCACTTCCTCCCTCCTCCATTTTCCTTCACCCTTCCTTCTGCCATTGTTCGATCGTCTTCTCCATGGAGCGAATAGGCCGTAAACGACCCTGTTATTCTTGCCCTGATCTGAAAGATGACCTGGTGGAGGAACTCATTGATCAGTGCGACGTCATCACCTCGGCTAGCATGGCAGGTTCGTTCAAGACCATTCTCGACTCAACTAATAACATCATTACAAGGAACCCAAGGGTCCAGGAGCGGTTTGATCTCCCCTATCTTCTTCGATGTGACCCTACTGACCGGCGCACGGACGATGAATGCCTCGCCTTGTGCAAGCTGATGTCGCTTGATAATGATACGTGTGATGTTAAGATGCCATCGCTTGGGGGTAAGGCTTGGGCAGGCGCAAATAGAGATTGGGTTGTTTATATTGGGTCCAACTGCGAGTGGGAACTTGTGAATGTGTACACTCGTCACCTGGTTCCACTTCCAAAAATCTCAGACTGCCCAGAGGTTGAGCACACCGGTATTCTACGCACGTTCAAATACGATCATGATGACTGTCCTACGGAAGATAGAAATTTGTCGAGTTCCCAACCGCTCTTGGGATTACATGAACTATGAAGTTGTTGCTATCTTCGACAAGCTTGTTGCCGTCCTTACTTCCACGCCTTGATGGAAATTTCTCAAAAATCAATTTTTGTACACGAATGAGTACTGTGATGCAATTCAATACAATGGTCTTGTGTTTGTTGCCACCACTCGTGGCAATATTTTTGCATGGGATCCTTATGCTCTCGGTACGTTTGTCTTCCACTGTAATTATAATTCTTTCATCCACATGCATGTGGATTAGCTAGTTTCTATTTACTAATTAACCTTCTTGTGTTTCCAAGGTCCTGTCAACATTCCACCACCTATACTTGAAATTTTTTATAACCAAGGGGGAGATGACGATGGTGATGATCACGAGCATGAGGACGAGCAGGACCCATATACTCAACGACGTCTGGCAACTTATTCCGAAGGATCACCTCTTCTTGTCTGTGTACAGGGCACTACTGATGATACTAAGGAAGCAGGTGTTGTCTCGCATGGTTGCACTCTCCAGACCTATTCCAACATCCATTGCAGGGTATTCGGGATGGATAGTATTGTGCTAGCGCCAACACCTTCTGCCTGGTTTAGTATTGATACTCTTGGAGGAAACTCGCTCTTCCTTGGACAAAACTATCCAATCATGGTGAAAGGCGATCCAACTGTTGTTCATACAACATTACTAGCATTTATGAGAAGCAACTGTATCTATACCTCGGACATTGATATGCTTCCCTACCGTGGCTATCACAATATGGGTCATGAAATAGGCCGCTTCAGCCAGGATGATCAGTCCTGCGTTGGTCTCGAGATTAAAAGTAGTTGCCCCTTCCGAGACAAACTCTTCTGGTTCAAAGCAAGCATTTCCAACACCGAGGAGTGGTTGAGCTGAAGTTCATTTCATTGCTTGTTATTTGTTGTGTGATGAAAACTTTAGTATTTACTAGAATGTTTTGTTGGAACTAATCTATAACCCAACATGTATCCTCGTTGTCGTTGTGTGTTGATGACTTGTTGTATGTAATGAATGGTTCATTTGCATATGCATGTCATAAACTCAATTTATAAATGGTTTTTGACTCACTTCTTGGAGTGTTAGTGCCGTAGTAGTATAGCCAACATCCATAGTAGTATGAAGTTGCCACATCACTTAGAGCCAACCAATAGCTAGTTCTAGTTAGATCAACTAGAGCTAGGTGTTGCATGGAGGCCAAGAAATATGGTGATAGCATGACTGCGTGATGTGGGCTTGTACGTACGTAATATGATGTAGGCATAGGGCTTGCCGTGTTTCCTACTCCTCTGGTCTAAATGTGGAGAAGATTTGGTCGAGTTTTCCTCCTTTTGCCGACACGTGCGACATCCAACATCCAGGTCGTGTCATGCAAGAAAATGGAGTAGTTGTTGAAGCCACATGATGTGCATCTTGGGTTAAACTGTAAATAGAATCTTACTACTCTTGAATAACTCCAAAAGCGGCCACCGAAGATCTTTATTGGATTTGTTTTTCATCACCAGCACGTCGAGGTGAAACATGTGCAGGTTTAGTGGGTCCTCTTGCATTTTCACTGACATGTGGGACCGCATATGAGCAAACAGACGATGGGCTTCGCGTGTCTGCTGGCTGGCTGAGAAGAGAGATAGAGGAGGGTTGAGAACGGACTCCAGGAAATTTGTTCTATGTAACCAGCACCTCGACATAGTCTTAATATAGTGAGTCTGTGCTACAGCCATCTCTTGTGCCTCCTGTTTTCTTAGCCATCGCGCGGTGGGCGGGGTGGGGGTTTGCCAATAGTCGGTTTGCTCAACTGCGGTCCCACTTGTAAGTGAAAATGCAACACAGCACACATTCCTCCTTGAGCGGCGTGCAAGACCAACCATGTGGGGGTGCAATGCAAACATGGCAGGCTTTTCCTTTTGAACTTGTAACTTGTAAAATTTGGTTCTGCTCCATGGCGCGACCGACAGATAGAAATAACGATTTTCCCTAGAGTAATGAGAAGTTTGGTTCTGGCGCGGTTCATGGAGTATGTACGGAAATTATAAAGTTGATGCGAAAGGTAAGATAATTACTAGTAGTACCATATACTACTACATGGATTTGACGGAAAGATAAAGACACGTACGGATCCATTAACGACATCCTCATGCCCTAGTGCGCGGGGTCACCAACCGACGTGTGAGCAGTAGCGGCGTGGGCGGGGAGCTGAACGTGCTTCTGAACAATGCCGTCCAAGGTTGCCCTGCGGTCCAAGAAGGCCAGCGTTGAAGGAAATATGCCTTAGAGGCAATAATAAAGTTATTCTTTATTTCCTTATTTCATGATAAATGTTTATTATTCATGCTAGAATTGTATTAACCAGAAACTTAGTACATGTGTGAATACATAAACAAAACAAAGTGTCCCTAGTATGCCTCTACTAGACTAGCTCGTTAATCAAAGATGGTTATGTTTCCTAAGCATAGGCATGTGTTGTCATTTGATGAACGTGATTACATCATTAGGAGAATGATGTGATGGACATGACCCATCCGTTAGCATAGCATTATGATCGTTACAGTTTCATTCCCAGTGCTTTCTTCATGACTTATATATGTTCCTCAGACTATGAGATTATGCAACTCCCGAATACCGGAGGAACACCTTGTGTGCTATCAAACATCACAACGTAACTGGGTGATTATAAAGATGCTCTATAGGTGTCCCCGAAGGTGTTTGTTGGTTTGGCATAGATCAAGATTAGGATTTGTCACTCCGTGTTTTGGAGAGGTATCTTTGGGCCCTCTCGGTAGTGCTCATCACTATAAGCCTTGCAAGCAATGTGACTAATGACTTAGTTGCGGGATGAAGTATTATAGAACGAGTAAAGGGACTTGCCTATAACGAGATTGAAATAGGTATAATGATACCGACGATCGAATCTCGGGCAAGTGACATATCGATGACAAAGGGAACAATGTATGCTGTTATGCGGTTTGACCGATAAAGATCTTCGTAGAATATGTGGGAGCCAATATGAGCATCTAGGTTCCGCTATTTCTTATTGACCGGAGATATGTCTCGGTCATGTCTACATAGTTCTCGAACCCATAGTGTCAGCACGCTTAACGTTCGATGACGATTTGTATTATGAGTTTATGTGATTTGATGACCAAAGCTTGTTCGGAGTACCGGATGAGATCACGGACATGACGAGGAGTCTCGAAATGGTCGAGATGTAAAGATCGATATATTGGAAGGTTCCGAGTGATTCGGGTATTTTTCGGAGTACCGAAGAGTTACGGGAATTCGCCGGAGGAAGTAGTGGGCCTTAATGGGCCATAGGGGAAAGGAGAGAAGGGCCTCAAGGGGTGGCCGCCCCCCCCCCATCGGCTGGTCTGAATTGGACTAGGAGGGGGCGGCGCCCCCCTCCTTCCTTCTCCCCTCTTCATCCTGCCCTTCCTTCTCCTAGTTGGAATAGGAAAGGGGGGGTCGAATCCTACTTGGACCGGGAGTCCAAGTAGGACTCCCCCCTTTGGCGCGCCCCCTCTAGGTCGGCCTCCTCTTCCTCCCTCCTTTATGTACGTGGGCAGGGAGCACCCCAAAGGTACACAAGATTTGTCTTAGCCGTGTGCGGTGCCCCCCTCCACAGTTACACACCTCAGTCATATCATCGTAGTGCTTAGGCGAAGCCCTGCGCTGGTAACATCATCATCACCATCGCCACACCGTCGTGCTGACGGAACTCACCCTCGTCCTCAACTGGATCAAGAGCACGAGGGACGTCATCGAGCTGAACGTATGCTGAACACGGAGGTGTCGTACGTTCGGTACTTGATCGGTTGGATCTTGAAGAAGTTTGACTACATCAACCGCGTTATTGAAATGGATCCGCTTTCTGTCTATGAGGGTACATGGACACACTCTCCCATCTCGTTGCTCATCACCTAGATAGATCTTGCGTGATCCTAGGATTTTTTTTGAAATTACCACGTTCCCCAACAAGCGTCTTACCGTCCTCCTCTTGCATGTAGTAGTCTTTGTGGATGATTTGCGTGTAGACGTGGGTGATTATGTTGATGGTGTCTTTCTGCACCAGGCACTGCGCCACGAGCGCGACCTCAAGGTGGACATTCTCCGGCACGACGGCGGGCAGTCACAGGGCCACCAGTTCGTCAAAGAGGTTGTCACCATAGAAGCCGTTGAGGGTGGCGGGCATCATAGAGCCTGGGCGCGTGGGCTGGAGGCATACGTCAAGGTCGTCCGCGAGCTTCTTGACGATGGTGAACTTGTCGAGGAAGCCGACGAGGACCTCATTGAATAAGGAGACGAAGTTGTCGTCCAAGCGGCCCCTCGCCCTGGCGGCCTCAAGCACTACCTAGAGACGTTCCTCGGTGTCGGGCCGCAGGCCGGCATAGTGGACCATCTACTACAACCGGTTGATGCTCGCGTTGATCACATCCATGGGTCTAGCTTCTAGTCAACTGATCTTGCAATTGGAGTGATCACTCTTGCCCTTGGTTAGGGTGTGTAGGTGCGTAGGATTTCATAGATTGGACTAGCGGGGAGCCTTTATGTGAGAAGTGCAGACTGCGTTGAATTCACGTGCGTGTTGGCCATCTACTCCTCGGCCCTCTACTGCACCTGCCTTTGGCTGTATGACAGGTGGACCAGCCACCCGTTGGGCCCACATGTCATACACCCAAAGGCAGGTGTAGTAAGTCAATGAAGTTTCGCCCCCCTCTGTGCCGGTGCAGTATAGTCATCTCACCAGACCTCTAGTTGGGGCCAAACGACAGAACTTTGATGTTTACTAGTTTATTGGTCCCCTTTGCATTTTGCGCCAAGTTTTGACCTTTGAGTTAACTAATAAAATTTTAATGCATGTAACCAAAAATGTTGTGTAAGACACCTTACAAAAACCAAATAATCCCAAAACACTTAGGCACGGTACATTAAGTCCCTCCTTGTTTCTTATTTCGTGACATATCAACCTATGATAGATGTGGGCCATGCATGCTTTCAATGACTTGAGACTACCAAACATGACATGAAGTGGTTAGTTCATTGCATGTAATCATATTAATTAACAAAAAGACATTAAGTTCTCTCGCCGATAGGAATAAAACAATACACCATGTATTTATTTACAGAGGCAGTAGTACATTTTTTGTGACATGCATTACTAGATATTGCTAGTCAAATACTAAATCCAGATGGATGTGGTAGTACTACTAAATCCAGACGGTGGTGCTAGTACTAGTAGTAGTACTACCAATGTAGTAGCACTGTATTACCCATTGGTCAAATTATTACTTGCTGCTCCTCACAGTGAAGTGACAAGACCCTGCGCCGGAGATGACCCCAGTCCTACTATTTATGCCGTCTCCTACAGGCACTCATTACATAAATCTAACTACTAGTTGTCTTCCATGCATGTCATCTATAATTGCACACACTGATTTATGCACAAGAACCTCTCAAAGCAATGTAACAGCCAACAAACTTGACATCAATGATACCCAATATGATGGAACATGTAAAGGTAATTCTTCACAAGACTTGCAGAAAGATGATGAATCCTATTCACCCCACAAGGTCCTTGCTCTTACTTGGCCCTTGATATGGGTACATCATGCATATAATGTCCTCGAGTGCATCTACTCTATTGCAATGCCTTGTGCTTAGCCTGCTAATCATGCATGTAAATATGACATGCCTTCATGTTTTTCAGTATCTATTCCATTCATGATAACATGTTTTCAAATTCAAGTACTGTCATTCTACTCTATCGCAATGACATCTGCTTAGTTTGGACATCATGCTTCTGAATATCTTATGCATTGTTAATCATCAGTATGCACTTCATCTGTCTACCATACCATGTTCTTTTTTTATATTGAAGTGTTGTTCTGGTGGTCTCTTGCAATGCCATCTTAGTTTCTCAATCATACACGCATATGTTGCCTTAGTGTCTTCCTGTAGGTATTCTGCTAGCATACAATTTTACATTCAAGTAGTGTTTTTTTACATTGTTCTCCTGACGTATGCCTAGCTCTTACATCATACTCCCTCTGTCTGGATTACATGTCGCAGAAATGGATAAATCTGGATGTATCTAGAACTGAAATACGCCTAGACCCGTCCATTTATATCCAGATGGTGGGAATACATGTCAATATGTCACGCCTTTCTATTCTTCAGTACCTATTTCATCTCTGTTGTAGCATGTTTTATAATTGAAGCACCATTCTTCTATATAAGGCATGCAAGGGGAAGACGACTATGTTAGAATCTGAAGGGTTACAAACCAGGTATTTGCAAAAGATCCAAACGCCAGGAGATAATAAACCAACTCCAGTTTTCATAGATACTGCTCCAGCACAAAGAAACCCAACTCCCATTGATAATAAGAAAATTCCTGTGGCCAAAGAACTAGTCCACTTCAGTTCAGCAAAAGAATGTCAACTCCATTCTAAGAAGTGTGTGCATATCCTCGCATCATGAAATTTTATAGCATTCTAATCATATTTTCTACATGTTTCTTACCCATCTCTCTTTTAGAAAATAAGGTTAAACGATAGAAGACTTCCTCCATTGGGATCGTATTCGAGGAAAATATCTTGCGGGAATTCTCTGTGCTCCAATGCTGATGTAAGTACCTGTTGTATATCACTATATTTTTACATCAGCACGTATTTTGTTAATCAGCATGAATCCAACCTTTATCTGATCTAAAATTAGTTGTAGAAAAATGTTAAAGGCGCCAAAGTTGATTTTTGTAAGGAAAACTGCCTGGTAGTTTTGCATACTAAGCTACATGAGTGTACTATCTTGTATCATGCACATTACTAAATTGTAGTGCTGCTCTGGTTGCCCATTCATTCTTTGTATCAATGTTGCTTTTGTACTACCTTACCTGGCTGATGATAGCTATGCCATATTGTGTTAATTTGGTGTAGGCTAGTTGCCCAAACGTTCGTTGTGTCAATGTTGCTTTCTTATTATCTGACTTGGCCAATGATAGCAATGCTAGTCTGTTAATTTGGTGTAGGCTGCTGAAGATAAGAAGACAAACTCTGAAAACAGCAAGGAAACCCCCATTGTTTCTTTCCAATAACCTAGGTCAGGTAATATGGCAATAACTCATGATTAATCTATTCGGTTCCCCTCCTAATTTATGTTATGATGTAGTGGTCGAGACACTCTCCACTATCAATAATACACGCCTACCAAAATCGTCATATGAATCTGTTCAGTTTCCTCTGTCTCGAATGCGATGGAAAAAATGTATGTTTGTGAACCAATTAATGGTTGAAGCAATGATGGAAATGGTGGAGGAATCAGAGGTGCACATTCGTGCACAACAACAACTGATCAATGTTTTCAAAGACAGTGTAGCAAAGCACCAAGAACTTGCCCACATGCTTATGGGCGTCATCCGTGTTGAGGTTGCAGATTGTGACTTTGTAAATCATTAGGTTATGTTCATTTATTTGCACTGGCATCAATCTTTGATTGCCCAGTAGATGTAATTTTCTGTAATATATGCTGGATGTGCAACATTTTTCCTTATATGGCGTACCTTTGCTTGATCGGTTTTGGTCCTGTGCATAATTGCTCGTCGTAATGGGCTCAAATTATCTAATTTGGCCTAAAGACATGTATGAACTTTAGTGGCTCATTAAGTTAATGGGCCGTTACCAAGCCGAAAGTTAATGGTCGGCCCTCTTACCTCTCGGGTCGTTAACAGGCCGACATCGAAGTAGGCAACAGGTGGGCCCATTTGATTTCACGGGTCGTTAACAGGTCGTTACTAAGGTCGGGCTACATATGGCCCAACTATACTGTGGGCCTTTAGTAGGCCGAAAGAGACAGCAGGGCTCGTACTGGACCATGGAGAGCATGGGCCGCTAAGAGGCTGAAAGTCAGGTTGTACTGTAAATAGCCCAACTGTGTTGTGGGCCTTTAGCAGGCCGAAAGAGAAACCGGACTGGTATTGGACCATGAAGAGCATGGGGCGTTAAAAGGCCAAAACTCAGGTTCGACTACAAATGGCCCAACTCATTTATGGGTCGTCAATAGGCTGAAAGACACACCGGGCCGAGAATTGGCCCGACACTTAAATGAGTCCCTAAAAGGCCAAAACTCGGGTCCGACTACAAATGGCCCAACTCATTTATGGGCCGTTAACAGGCTGAAAGACACACCGGGACAGAAATTAGCCCAACACTTAAATGGGTCGCTAAAAGGCTGAAAGATGTACATCCTAAAAATTGGCCCATCCCTTGAATGGGCCTTTAACAGGCCGAAATCACATCGGGCCAATATTGAGCCCAAATATATAGCGAGCTGTTAACGGGCTCGAACTGACGATGGGCTACAATGGTGTCAAATCTTTAATGCACCGTTGACAGGCCGAATTGCCTCATCTTGTATGGGCCATGGGCTTAAATGGATCGGACACAAGTAGGCCTTATATGGGCCGCACTGCTAATTTTTACTGGGTCGGCCTTTTTCACCAGAATGGGCCACTATTGGGCCGTGCCACGTGTCGACCTATCATAGGCGCCTCCTATCCAATGAGTGGATGACATCTGTCCCAATGGTAAGCCAACACCTGTTTCCTCCGGCCAATGAGAATTTTACACGTGGAAAATCCTCATTGGTCAGGGCTGTTAACGGGTTACCGGATCCAATACTGGACCCGATAGCATAATGGCGACCCGTTACGGTGGATGCCATGTGTGGTCACTGTTGACAAAAGCACTTTCATGACGCGCCATTTATCGTCATGGAAGTGGACACTTCCTTGATGATAATTTTGGTAATGTCATGGAACACTTCTATGACAGCACAGGTATGACTATCTTGATTCTGTCATAAAATCGTCATGGTGTACATGCATGACAGAAAACATGACCTACTGTGACAAACACATATCATCATGGAAGTGTATTTTTTTTGTAGTATATTTCCGATCGATATATCAGAGAGTTCGTACTAAAATAACACCAAGTTATTCTTTCCGATCGATCTATCAATTGTTCATACTAAAATAACACTAAGTTATTCTTTTTGATCAATCTATCAAGAGTTCGTACTAAAATAACAACAAAGCAAATTCAGATTCATCATACTCAATTCAACACAAAGAACCTCAAAGAGTGCCCCAAGATTTCTACCAGAGAAACAAAAGACGAGAACATGCATCAACCCCTATGCATAGACTACCCTAATGTCACCTCGGGAATCTACGAGTTGAGTGCCAAAACATATCTCAAGTGAATCAATATAATACCCCATTGTCACCACGGGTATCCATATGCAAGACATATATCAAGTGCTCTCAAATCCACAAAAGTATTCGATCCAATAATAACGAAATCTCAACGGGAAAAACTAAATAAATAACAAGATAGAGAGGGGAAAATGTCAGTGTCAAAATCGACAGATCTCGGGTAGGGGGGCCCAAGCTGTGCGTCGAAGGATCAATGGTAACAATAGACAATGGGACACAATGTTTACCCAGGTTCGGGCCCTCTTAAAGGAGGTAAAACATTATGTCCTTCTTGATTGTATTCGATGAGTATAGGGGTTACAAGAGTTGATCTACCTTGAGATCGTAATGGCGAAACCCTAGCTGTCTAGCCTATGAGTATTATGAAGGCCTCTACGGACTAAACATTCCGGTTTATATAGACACTGGAGAGGCCTAGGGTTGTACAGAGTCGGCTTACAGGGGAAGGCAATACTATATCTAGACACCAATCTTGATCTTCACTCACACAAGAGTCCTACCTGTACACGGGGAATGGTTCTCCACTTTATCTTCACGGCCCACCAGTCCGGCCCATATTGGACATGCTGGACATCTGAGGACCCCCCGAATCCAGGCCTCCCTCAGTAGCCCCCAAACTTTCCTTCAATGACGATGTAGTATCCGGCTTATGTCTTCGACTTTGCAAGGTGGGTTCTTTAACGTACTTCGGATCGACAGCAGTTCGGCTTGGCCTCCATGTTTTGCCTTTGTGATCCCTTCTTATCATCGCCTCGATTTCCACACATTAAGTGAATGCGAACGACCCACTATTTTGTTACCAATAATCTCCTTGCCTCGCACAGGCAGCATCTATAAAAGAGGTCAAATCTCCAAATGCCATCCCACATTGCGCAAAGTGCATCGGAGCAAAACCATGAAAAACTCCAAACATGATGAGCGCCCCTAGCTCGTCCTCCCGCCCCCATGGCCTTCAAGATGGTGATTGGCAAAGCTGCTCAGTGTCTCATCTCCAGCTGAGTCGACTCCAAATGCAGGGATATCTCTCTCCCGCAGATGTAGTCTCTGTACGAGCGGGTTTGGCTTCAATGGGCAACGATGCGTTAGCAGAGAATTTCCCCAACCCCCGCGGAGAGGAGAATGTGTGATTCATCTCATTTCATCTGAGGGGCTTAGGATTCCCAATTCGTCCCTTTCTCAGGGGTCTATTGGAATTATATAGGATCCAGCTGCACAACCTAACGTCAGGTTCAATCCTGCATATTTCATGTTTTTAGCTCTTTGCGAGCTATTCTTAGGCCACGAGGCTCATTTCAAACTGTGGAGAAAGTTCTTCTGCCTCGTCCCCCGCCACCAAGGCGGTTCTATATTTGAAGTGGGCGGTGCCGAAGTTTGGTGCATAGCCAGATCAGGCTCTGAAACTCCCAAGAAGGGGTCCGAAGAATGCTCTTCAAAATGGTTCTATATTGAAGATGTTCCCCTTCCGGACCCAGTTCGGCATGGGCTTCCTGAATTCTCCAGTGCACCTCCGAAGAAGCTACTTAATTGGCATCCCTGGAGCCCCAAGAAAGAGGATAGTGCGGAAGTAATGAGGTTAGTTAGCAAGATTAGAATACTTGCCCACTCCAGACTCTCGATATTCGAAGTCATGGCTATCGCGATAAAGCAATGCATCCAGCCCCTTCAGTCCAGAGTGACCCCCTTATGGTGTTACAACGGGGATGACGACTCATCTCGCTATAAGCGTGAGGGCCCGGATACCTCAGCCACTCTGGCTGCTATTCTGGCAGGTCTTTATAAGGGGGAGAAAGAAGAATTTCTCCGCTTAAATTGTCACGAAGGTTTTTCCATGTACAACCCCAACGATTGGGTAAGTTTATTGTTCATAAGCATTGTTCTACCTCGTTACCAAGGGGTGCTAACTATTCTGACTGTCTTTTAAAATATACATGCAGGAAGGTAGTCGAAAACATTCACTGCCCCTCCCCTCAACCAGAGGATCATGCTCGCAATGAAGACCCCGGCTTCCGCAAGGATCTGGATATATTTGTGGAGTTTGATGATGGAGTCTATTATCAAGCGAGCCTTGATGGCTCGAAGGTAGCTATTGTGGCTGACTGCCCCGACATTCTCCCTTTCGTTAAGGTAAGTGCTCGGAAATCATTCTAAAAAAGAAAAAAATCACTGGCATCTCATCCATCACGCTGAATCGTGTTGTATAGGATCAGCACTCAGCTAGCTATAACCAATCTATGGCGGCCCCAAGAAAGGCAGCATCTTTGCAGGGTGAGCGTTCAAAATGAAAGGAGACTGGGAGCACCGCTGAACCCCCTCCATCATCAAAGAGGTACAACCTTAATTCATGCCTAAGCATAAGACCAAATTGTGATATTTGCCCCCCTTCTATTATCCTAGGAGGAGTACACGGCGAACCGTATCCAAAATCCCGGCTAGCCGAGCTTCAGCCAATCCGGTGCCGGACTCGTCGACCAGGACGAGGGCCTATGCGGAAGCGTTGCCGACTTATCTGCCTCGTGAGGATTTAGATGACGTATCTGTCACCAATTCCGAAGTGGAGAGCATGATGAATCATCGACGCCTGAAAGAGACCCTGCACGCTTCGGCTTTTACTGCGCAAGAATTTACTGCCCTTAGCACTGTGGACGCATATATCCAGGCCGCCCGGGATGGACTCACCGGAGTTGCTCACCTGTTTTCGAAAGATATGCAGGTGACAATTTGTGTAAGTTTAATAGATATGTGCTAGTAGCCCCCAAGACTTGAAGCGGTATAGATTAACCGATTTAAGGATCGTTATGACCGCAGGTTCTCAAAGAAAATAACAATGCGATGTCCCAAGAGCTTGAAACAAGACGACCACAGCTTAATGCCGCCACCTCAGAGCTAGAAGGAATGAAGAAAAGCCCAATGAGTATTGGCGAACAGAAAAAACTGGAGGAGGAAATGGACAACCAAGCCAAAGTGATAAGGATCTTAAAGGCTCAACTATCGGATGCACAAAAGGAGAATAAAGGTTGAAAAGCAGCATATTCGGTATGACCTTTGAACCATCCAGGGGACGCGTATAATCCCATAATGCAGAATGTTATAATGCTGTTTTTGCATGTCTGCTAACCAGACACCCTGAAGAAGAAGTGTCCGGGTTCCAAGGTGACGTTCTAAAAGAACTATCTAGAGTGCACGAGCGGCCTCGGAAAGCCATGAAGAGTATGGTCAAAGCCTTATGGCCATCCAACGCCCCTCCAGAGAGTATGGAGGGGTTGGCGGACCTGTTCAAAGGTGAACGGTGCCATTTCAAGCTATGGAAGGCGTCAGCATGACGGGAAGGTGCATGAGAGGCATGGGCGATGGTGAAGACGCGCTACACTGGACTCGATCCGAATCATATAGCCCGAGTTGGACCTCAGGGACCAGACGGAAAAGAAATTCCTATGAACTTGGTATATGACCAAGTGATGATAGCTGTGAAATATTCACAAAGACTGTAGGTCAGGTAATCTTATGGATGGCATAGAGAAATAGTAGGTGTTCGATTCTATGTAAAAATGTACTTTATCATCGAACTTTATCTCTGGCCAATCTCGTCAAAAATTTGTCATTGCAGGCCTTTGGCTTCAACCTCCGAACCAAGAAGTTGGAGTGTTTCCGGATACCATGTTGAATAAGAAACATTCCGTATGTCCGGAAACCAGGCAATCCAGTCATATTACTATTTAACATAAGAAACATCTTCCAGGGAAAATAGTTCCGTATTTGTTTGGGTCGGCGTGCTGAATTATGCATGCCTAGGCTTGAATCCGAATTACGGGCAGCCTATCTCGTATTTGTTTAAAAGAATTACGTAAACATAAAATAGTCTGTCGTTGCTTGCCGACCAGTTATTCCCTTAAGAGTGCTAGCTTTTGGCTTCACCCGTATGAGGTATAGACCCAGATAACCCGGTTGTAACAATCGCAGAGGTACTCCCTTTACACCCTAGTTGAACAACCGGGAACGTAGGGTATAATCATAGGAGCAAGGCAACCCAGCTCGCAAAAACTTAAGTCATAGAGGTGCATAAAATGGAAAAGATGTATAAAACAAATGACGTAGACAATGTAAGCTATAAGCTTTTAATAATAAGCTTTGTAAAAGAAGCCCCCAGTTATAGTGGGGGTGTATACATTTAAAGATGTGTACCCCTAACAGTTTGGCGGATCTGAACATACACTGGGATATAAAAAGGGAGAACAAGGAGGAGAGGAGAAGGAGAAACCTAGTCAAAGTAAAAAAAATAAAGAGAGTGCGACCGAATTATCCGTAAATCTTCGGAGCCGAGCGGTGTTCCATGGATTCGTCTCAAGGCAATTATCCAATGCATTGCGAAGGACGTAGGATCCTCCTGTAAGAACTTCATCTATGATGAAGGGCCCCTCCCATTTTGGTTTGAGCTTATCCTTTTTGTTCTCCGGGAGGCGTAAGACAAGGTCGCCGACATTATATGTCTTGGCCCGCACTTCTCTGCTTTGGTATCGCCTGGCCTGTTATTGATAGAATGCGGAACGGGCCTTTGCAACATCGTGCTCCTCTTCAAGTCTGTCTAGATCATTCTGCCGATCGAGCTCGGCTTCTCACTCTTCGTACATGCGCACTCGAGGTGAGTCATGAATAATGTCGCAAGGCATGACAGCTTCTGCATCGTACACCATAAATAAGGGTGTGTATCCGGTCGTTCGATTAGGCATGGTCCACAGCCCCCAGAGTATGGAATCGAGTTCCTTGACCCAATGCTTGTCTGATTCTCGTAAGGAGTGCACCAGTCTGGGCTTAATGTCGCTCATTATAAGTCCATTGGCACATTCGACTTGACCGTTTGTTTGAGGGCGGTATACGGATGCATAGTCGAGTTTAATACCCAACTTAGCACACAAGATTTTCACCTCATCAGCTATAGAATTGGAAACATTATCTGTGATGATGTTGTGCGGGACACCATAACAATGTACCACACCGGATATAAAGTCAATCGTTGGCCCTGCTTCAGCTGTTTTTACTGGTTTGGCCTCTATCCATTTATTAAATTTATCGACCATCACCAACAAATATTTCTTTTTGTGGCTTCCCCCTTTAAGGGGTCCTACCATATCAAGCCCCCAGACCGCGAAGGGCCAAGTGATGGGGATTGTTCTTAAGGCAGTGGGAGGCATATGACTTTGGTTGGCGAAAAGCTGACATCCCACACAATGTTGGACAAGGGCTTGGGCGTCTACTTGGGCCGTTGGCCAGAAAAAACCTACCCTGAAAGCTTTGCTTACGAGGGCTCAAGTTGCAGCATAATGGCCTCCTAGACTAGCATATATTTCCTCCAAGAGTTCATCCTTCCTCTTCGGAGATGCACCTTTGGAGGACTCTGGTAGTGCTCTTCTTGTACATTTGACCCTCGTGAACTTTGTAGGCTTTAGAGCGCCAAACTATGCGATGGGCCTTATTTTGATCATCAGGGAGCTCCTGCCTATTAAGGTTGGCCAGGAAAGGTTCGGCCCATGGAGCAATAAAGGCCATGATCTCATGGGCATAGGGCGTTATTTTGTCATCCGAACACCCGATGGTACCTGTATTGTGTTCGGCTCCTGGGGGTATTACCGGGTCCGTACTGGCGTCTCCACTCTCGCCCTACCACACCATGGATGCCTTAATGAGTCTTTACACAAAGGTGTTAGGCGGGACAGGGTCGCGCTTGGTGCCCATGCGGGCGAGGATCTCGGCTGCCTGGTTACTGTCTCGAGCGACATGATGGAATTCAAGTCCCTCGATTCGAGCCGATATTTTTAATACGACGTTTCGATATGCTGCCATTTTTGGATCTTTTGCATCGAACTCTCCATTGACCTGGGATATTCTGAGGTCTGAATCACCGTGCACCTCTAGGCGTTGTATACCCATGGAGACAGCCATGCAGAGACCATGTAGAAGCGCCTCGTATTCAGCTGCATTATTGGAGTCCATATACATGATTTGTAACATGTAGCGGATTGTGTCCCCGGTGGGGGATGTCAAGATGATGCCAGCCCCCAGTCCGGCTAGCATTTTAGAGTAGTCGAAGTACATAATCCAGTTGGAGTATGAACTATACTCTTTAGGGAGTTCAGCTTCCATCCATTTGGCAACGAAGTAGGCCAGCACCTGAGATTTAATAGCCCGGTGTGGCTTGTATGTTATTTCGAACGGTAGGAGTTTGATGGCCCATTTAGCTATGGGGCTAGTGGCGTCCCTATTGTTGATAATGTCGTTAAGTGGTACTTCAGATGCCACTGTGATTGAACACTCTTGAAAATAGTGTCGTGGTTTTCGGGATGCCATAAAGACCGTATAGGCTATCTGTTAGTACGGAGGATATCGGGATTTGCATGGTGTGAGGACCTCCGATACATAATAGACTAGCTTTTGGATGGGGAATTTATGTCCCTCCTCCCCTCGCTCGACAAAGAGTACAACACTTACTACTTGGTGAGTTGCGGAGATATAGAGCAACATAGGCTCGCCAACACCTGGGGCAGCTAGGATGGGTTTGCCTGCTAGTAAGGCCTTGATTTCTTCCAATCCAGCTATGGCAGCATCTATCCATTCAAAGCTATCGGTGCGTTTGAGTAGCCTATAAAGTGGTAATCCTTTCTCTCCTAACCTGGAGATAAAGCGGCTCAAAGCCACCACGCACCCTACTAGTTTTTGGACCTGCTTTAGGTCTGTTGGTATAGCCAATTGTGACAAGGCTTGGATCTTAGTTGGGTTTGCTTCAATTCCTTTATGGGAAACGATGAACCCTGGCAGCTTTTCCGGATTGAGCCATATGTCGTATATTCGGAGGTTGTCGAAGGTGAGGCGAAGGTCGTCCACTAGTGTTTCGATGTGTTTGGTTTTGGTTACCACGTCGCCCACATATGCTTCAACTATTTTGCCGATTTGTTTTTCCAGGCATGTTTAAATCATACGTTGGTAAGTGGCACCTTCATTTTTAAACCCAAAAGGCATAGTGTTGAAGCTGAAAGGGCCATACGAGGTGATGAATGCCGTTGTGGCCTGGTCAGATTCCCTGATCTTAATCTGATGGTATCCAGAATAAGCGTTGAGGAAACACAATGAGTCGTGTCTTGCGGTCGCATCGATGATCTGGTCAATGCGGGGCAATGGGAAAGGATATTTAGGGCAAGCTTTATTGAGGTCTTTGAAATTGACACAAAGGAGCCAGGATTTATCCTCCTTTGGCACCATGACCAAGTTAGCTAGCCAATCTGGGTGTTTGTTTTCCCTAATGAACCCAGCCTATAGCAGTTTGGCTAGCTCTTCCCCCATAGCTTGATGCTTGGGTTCGAAATTGCCGCGGCGTCTGCTTGACAGGTTTAAACCCTTTAATTATGTTAAGGTTGTGTTCGTCCAGCCTGCATGGGATCCCGGGCATGTCTGAAGGGTGCCAGGCGAAGATATCCTAATTTTCGCGTAGGAATGTTCGTAAGGCGGCGTCTACTGCCAGATCCAACTGCGCTCCTGATGCGGAGCATCCCATGATCATCCCCATGGACATGTCTACATCTCCCACGACACCACTTGGACCAATGAAAAGAGCTCGAGCAAAGGCTATCAAAGATAAGGTGAACTCGCTCCTCTCCAAACTCCCACTTTCTACACATGATACATGGCTACTACCTCAAGCGGAAACACTATGTGTGATCAGGTACTTGGAGGAAGGCCACGGAGCACCTACATGCAATCGTCAAGACTGGGAGCACACCAAGTACGAAGGACAAGAAGAAGAGCTACCGAAGAAGCTCCAACAAGCAGATGTCCGCCCAGGACCGGAAGTCCAGTGCCTGAAGGCCTAGCCGACCCAAGTCCCAGCCTACGAAAGCTACAGCGAGCGGATGCCCGCCCAGGATCGGACGTCTGGCGACACTTCCCAGCGAGGGGATGTTTGGCCCCCACCGGACGACCGGCAGTTCCACACCCAAAGCGTTTCAACGGAAATCTGAAGCCTCCGAACAACTGGGGACCGCACGACCAGCCGTCTCCGAATATCCGGTATCATTGTTACAGAATGAAATTAGCGGAAGTCCGGGCCCTACCAGACGTCCGGACATTCGCAAGCGACCAGACGACCAGTAGAGACCGGATATCCGCTACCTGTGTGTGCGTAGCTTTGGGCCCGAGGCCCATGTACCCTTTCATTCCGCCCCCTTTTGCACTTAGACTATAAATAGACCTACTCCTCCTCCTAGTTAGGGTTAGCAAAGGATTAGCTCATATTTGTGTGAGAGCTTTGCTCATCCACTTGGTTACTTCTCCATTGGAGCTCACGACCTCTTCAGGAAAGATCCCCCAAGCGGATTCAAGACCACATCACAGGAAGACCCTTCAAGACCTCCTAACAGAGAAGACCTTTTGTATTGTCCCTTGTTGCCTTTGAATCGGGTATCACCCTTTGTGTTTGGAGGATCTAGTATATGTGTGACCAAATCTTGTTGGTTGAGTGATTTCTCTCGTGTTTCCCCTTCATATTTCTCCTCGTGTTCTTCGTGTTCTTCGTAGGATTCCCTCCAATCGTGAAAGATCGGGCATATGGGGTTCTACCCTACATCATCTTGGTATCATGAGCCATGTTGATCACGTATTTGGAGCCCCTACCCTTTGTTTTCTAGCTTGATTTTGTTGTATTCTTCCCCAATTTCAAAAATCACCATAAAAAGTAGCCCCAATTTTTTTTTGTTGGTGTGATGAAGTTTTGTTGGATTTGATCCATGGATTTTCTTTCCCATGAATGGATCTAGCTTTCCCCTATCATCTCTACCATTTCCATCCACAAAATCGCCCATATTCGACCAATTTCGCCTTTTCCATCATGAACCCTAGTTGTTCATCCCGTGCCCGAAATTGCCCAGGCACCGGACGTCCGCTAGCCACCGGACGTCCGATGATCGGACGATCACTCCCCCACCGGACGTTCGTTGTTCCCTAACGAAACTGAAAATTTCCAGTTCGGCCACCATGACCTCTCCACTTTCACCACTACATACACACTCCGATACCTCCACCACTTCCCGCAAGCACCACCATTGCTTACCCGCTACCACCTCCGACAATTTTGACCCATTTTGGTCTTTGAAAAATTTAGTTGTGGTTCCCGTGTCCTATTGTGTTTAGGCTATATAGGTTTGGTTCGACATCAACATCATCACCACTCATCTTTGCCAAGTACTCGTCATCGCCAACAATTGTCATCTCGACGGTAACCTCAGTGACATCTTTGTCTACTCCTTGCCATTGCATTGATAACCACATAACCTCACTTTTGCGTTGCTTACCCATTGAGACTAGCCTTTGAGTATTGCCAGCAACGTGACTTGTGCACATTAGTGATCATACTTCCCATAGCATACATACCATATCATTGTGGTGCATATCTTGGTATCATCTCTTGTGTCACAAATTTGTCATTGCATACACAATTGCTATCTTGGATCGGCAAGTTTTGCATGAGAAAAGAGCTCAAAAGAGAAAGAGCCAAACAAGCTTTTTAGCAAGAGGGAAAGATAAGCAAAGATCTTATAAGCAAGAACCATAGCATCATACTACATTAAGATTGTCATACTCAATCATCTTGGTCATATCACCGGAATACCATGCATAGAGCATACTTGGGATAGAAGTTGTTGCATTTTTGCCTAGTAGGTTGTGCAGAAGTTTCGTATCCACCTATTGTGCAATCATGCTAGCGTCTCCCTAGTGTTGTGCAACAAGAGCATTTTCGTGGTTTCCACATTCTGGCTCATTCCTTGGTTGCACGACTCCACTTATCTATCTGCATGTGTGTTTCCGTGTACCATATCGTGCTATTGGTCTACTTGTTGCATTTGAAAATTTGTGAATCTTTTCCAACATTACCGAGGCTCACTAACAATTGCATCAAATTTTGTGCCACCATCCTAACTGAGCTCCACCATAAGCTTTTACTTGTGTAGGTGTGAGAACTGACAAGAATTGGTACCAATTGTGATATTTCCTTGTTCCACATTTGAGTGATCATTGATCCATCTTCACATCGATCAAGGTACATTTGGTATAAGTTCTTCTCTTTCTCCCACTCACATATTTGCTTGGAATGATGGGTAGGCCAAGTTCTTCTACCAACCCACTCTTCATCGAGCAAGACAATGACATGTCATCCTATGGCACCAAGAGCCACCTCTTCGGTGCACAAAGAGCTTTGCATCAAGAACAACAAGCAATGAGCGACCGCATCGACAATCTCACCACTGATTTGCGACTCTCCGAGCAACGAACAAGAGACTACTTCGACAACAAGCTCGACGCACACAAACAAGAGAATGACGCAAGAATGGACGAGATTCGTGCCTTGTTGGTAAACCGCTCTTCTACCACTCTGTCCTACTCAAGATGGAGCCGCTCGAGTTGACACTCCGACGGCACCCTCTCCGGCTCAAGTACATGGACATCGAACACTCTACGTTGAGCCGCGCGCCAAGACCTTCAAGCACCTCGCAATACTCTACACGGCAATCATTCACAAGAGTAAGTCGACGAGCAAGCACATTATCATCACCAAAACCAAGCTACTCTTGCACAAGCACAAGAAAGGCAACATCAACGTCACCAAGAGGAAGAGCGAGCGCGCCAACACCAAGACGAACAAGATGACGAGGCTCAATGTCTTCAACAAAAACAACGTGAAGCTCAAACACTTGAGGTGGAACGTGCCCTTCGAGAGTCAAGTCAAGCCGTCGCCAACCACAACCGAGATACGTGCAATCAAGAGGAAGCACTTCACGAAGAAATTCAAGAGTGAAACTACCAAGCAAGAGTGCATCGTCAAGTTCCTTAAGCTCCACAAGCTCGACAAGATCCTCCACAATCTCAAGTTCACCAAGAGCATGATGACTATGGAAATACTCCACGCCAAGAGCAATATGAGGTTGACAATCATCCACGTAAAGGGCGTCATCATCACCCTCGTCCACAACACAATGAAGAGCAACGCTACGGCAAGCTCAAGTTCACCATGCCCAAGTTCAATGGAAGCAATGATCCCGAAGAGTACCTTTCATGGGCATTGAAAGTCGACAAGATCTTTTGCTTGCACAACTATGAGGAAGAGAAGAAGATCGCTATGGCATCCCTTGAGTTCCAAGACCATGTGCTCATATGGTGGGAACAAGTCATTGAGCTCTGAGAAGCAAGAGGTGAACCACCAATCACCACATGGGATCAAATGAAGGATGGCATGCAAGCATGCTTCGTGCCAACGTACTACAACCACGACCTCTTCAAGAACCTCCAACTCCTCAAGCAAGGAACCAAAAGCGTTGAAGAATACTACAAGGAAATGGAGATTTCCATGATAAGAGCCAATGTCATGAAAGATGATGAGCAAACTATGGCACATTTCTTGAATGGCCTCAATCATCCCATCAAGAAGATTGCCGACTTCCAACCCTAATCCAACCTCATTGAGCTAGTGCATCAAGCTACCAAAGCGAAACATCAAGTGCAAGATGACTTCAAGTACGCCAAGTACTCTTCCAAGAGCTACCGCTTCTCCAACACCCAAGCTTCAACGACTCCAAAAACTTCTACCTCAACCAAGCCACCTCCAAGCAATTGCGACAAGTCAAGTTACAAGAAATTTTTGACAACCTCAAGTCATCCTCCTACTACAAGCAACTTCAAGCCACGAGCTTTATCATCTACTCCAACCGATGAAACCGTCAAGACAAGTTCCATCAAGTGTTTCACATGCAGCGGCCGAGGCCACAAGTCCTTTGAGTGTACCAACAAGCGCACCATGATCCAACGGAACCTATGACTCCTTGAGTGAAGAGGAGATGGAAGCCCTTGATAAAGTGGCCATGCACCGGCGCGTGAACGAAGATGAAGATGATCAAGTCTTTTTTGATGAGGATTCAAGCCCCGCTCTCGTTGTCTCTAAGGTCTTGACTCTTCAACATCAACAGGATGAAGACCAAATATGACATATCTTCCACACTAAGGCCGCAATCAATGGAAGGTCCATCATGGTCATCATCGATGGAGGGAGTTTTCGTAACTTGGCAAGTGAAGAACTATGCTCCAAACTCCAATTGGTCAAGATGAAGCACCCGCACCCCTACAAGGTCCAATGGCTAAGTGATTCCGGCACTATCCAAGTCAAGCATACGGTGAAAGTTTCTTTCAAGATAGGAGCATATGAAGACACTTGGGAGTGCGATGTCATCCCGATGTCCGTCTGCCACCTCCTTCTTGGTCGACCATGGCAATTTGACCGAGGTGTCATCCGCATCGGGTGTACTAATCACTATAGCTTCAAGATGAAAGGAAAGGAGTACGTGCTACGACCTATGTCTCCAAGTCAAGTGATCACCGAAAAGCAAGCCACCCATCATGGAGAAAAGAGTGAGTGAGCGACCCACTCAAAAGAGAGTGAGCGCCACAGGCCAAAATCGAGTGCCTCCACGATGAGCGACAAGAAGAACTTAGCTCTATTTTCCACCAAAAGTGAGATGAAAGAAGTGTGTGAGAACCCATCAAGTGTTATGCACTATGTCCTTTTATGCAAGGATGACGCACCAAAAACTAACACCTCTCACGATCTACCTTTAGTGTTATGTTCTCTTTTGCAGGAATCCCAAGACGTTTTCCCCGGTGAGCTACCTCCGGGACTACCACCTCTACAGGGCATAAAGCACTGAATCGACCTCATCCCCGGAGCACCTCTACCTAACAAGGCTCCCTACCGCGTCAACCCCGAGGAAACCAAGGAGATCCAACGGCAAGTACAACAACTCATCGACAATGGTCATGTACGTGAAAGCTTGAGCCCTTGTGCCGTCCTAGTCATCCTTGTTCCTAAGAAAGATGGCACTTATCGCATGTGTTCCGATTGTCGTCCCATCAATGCTATCACCATTAGATATCGTTACCCTATTCCACGCTTATATGATATGCTTGATGAGCTTAGTGGAGCCACCATCTTCTCTAAGATTGATCTTAAGAGTGGCTACTATCAAATACGCATCCAAGAACGTGATGAATGGAAAACCACATTTAAGTCCAAATTTGGCTTATATGAATGGCTAGTTATGCCAATGGGTTTATCCGAAGCACCCGGTACTTTCATGCGAGTCATGCATTTTGTTCTTCGACACTGTATTGGTGTATTTGTTGTGGTCTACTTTGACAATATTCTTGTCTTTAGCAAATCCCTCAAAGATCATGTCACCCATCTTAGAACTGTGTTGCAAACCCTTAGGAAAGAGCGCCTTTATGCTAATATGGACAAATGCCTTTTTGGTGTTGATAAGCTTGTTTTCTTGGGTTTTGTTGTGTCTTCTAAGGGTGTTCATGTATATGAATCTAAGATCAATGCTATTACAACTTGACCCCAACCAACCAACTTGCAACAAGTGCGTAGTTTTCTTGGTTTAGCCGGTTTCTATCATAGATTTGTGAACGATTTTAGCACCATTGCTTCACCTTTGCATTCTCTAAGTAAGAAAAATGCACCATTTGTTTGGGGACCATCCCAAGATACCGCACTTAATGAGCTTAAAATTTTACTTATTCATGCTCCCGGGCTTGCATTACCCAACTTTGACAAACCTTTTGAAATTCATTTTGATGCTAGTGGTAATGGCATAGGAGGTGTGTTAACACAAGAGAAGTTCGCCATAGCATACTTTAGTGAGAAACTTTCCGAAGTGCAACTGAATTATCCCATCTATGACAAAGAGCTATATGCTATAGTGCGAGTTTTGCGTCAATGGGAACATTATCTTCGCCCTCATGAATTTATCATCCATACCAATCATGAAACGCTCAAGTACCTAAAGGGTCAAACTAAGTTGAACAAGTGTCATGCTATGTGGAGTGAATTCATTGAGTCTTTTCCTTATGTCATCAAGTACATCAAAGGTAAGGAAAATGTTGTGGCGGATGCTCTTTCCTGCATATGCATGACTGTTACTAAACTTGAATTAAATGTCATCGATTTTGAGAACATAAAAGCCTTGTATGCACATGATCCTACTTTTGCAATTCCTTATGCCAAGTGTTTAACACATACATCTTGGGAACTCTATCACATCAAGGATGATTACCTTATGAGAGCTAACAAACTTTGCATTCCTGAGTCTTCTCTTTGTTTGCTCCTTTTGCAAGAGGCTCATGGAGGCGAACTAATGGGACACTTTGGACACGAAAAGACATTTGCTACACTCTCCAAGAACTATTTTTGGCCCAAGATGTTTCGCGACGTCTCACGCTTCACCAACCGATGTTCGACATGTCGCAAAGCTAAGTCAAAATCTCAATCCCATGGTCTTTACATGCCACTTCCTATTTCATATCAACCTTGGGAAGACATTAGCATGGAATTTGTGCTTGGTTTGCCTAGGACTCAAAATGGAAAGGATTTCGTGATTGTTGTTGTGGACCGATTCTCTAAGATGGCTCATTTTATCCCATGCAACAAGATAGATGATGCTTCACATATTGTAAATTTTTCTTGTAGGGAAATCTTGTGCCTCCATGAAGTGCCAAAGACGATTGTCTCCGACCACGACATCAAGTTCTTGAGTTACTTTTGGAAGAATCTATGAGCCAAGCTCGGAATCAAGCTCTTGTTCTCTTCGGCATACCATCCTCAAACCGACGGCCAAACGGAGGTGACGAACCAAACACTCTCCACTATACTATGCGTGTTGATCAAGAGGAACATCAAGGAGTGGGAGGAGTGCCTACCCATCACCGAGTACGCCTACAACCATGCAAGACACTCCACAACCGGCAAGTCCCCCATCAAGGTCATCTACAGTGTCAACCGTTGTCCCCATTGGACATTCACTACAAAAAAATACACTTTCGTGATGATACATGTTTTTCATAGTAGGTCGCGTTTTTTGTCATGCATGTACATCCATGAAGATTTTATGATAGAATCAAGATAGTCATACCTGTGCTGTCGTAGAAGTGTTCCATGACATTACAAAATTATCATCATGGAACTATCCACTTCCATGACGATAAATCACGCGTCACAGAAGTGCTTTCGTCAAGGGTGACTGACACGTGGCATCCACCGTAATGGAACGTCGTTAAGCTATCGGGTCTAGTTTTGGATCCGATAACCCGTTAACAGCCCCGACCAATGGGGATTTTCCACGTGTAAAATCATCATTGGCTGGAGGAAACACGTGTCGGCTCACCGTTGGGACAGATGTCATCCACTCATTGGACTGAAGGCGCCTATGATACATCGACACGTGGCATGGCCCAATAGAGGCCCATTCCTATGAAAAGGTCGGCCCGTTTGACTTGGTCAAAAGGTGGCGGGTCGGCCCACAGAAAGCCTGTTAACGACATGTTCGCATATCGCCCATTTACAGCCCACTAACCCATGGCCCGTTACGGGTTAACGAAAATTCGTCCAACAACGTCATGTGGGCCGTCGAATATAACACCAACCCGTTTCAATTTTGGCCCATGTATGGCCCACGACGTATTTTGGCCCATATGTGTCCTTTGTATCTTTAGGCCCTTTAGAGGCCCATGGTGACTCTAGCCCATAATGAACAGTAAATTTCTTTGTACCCGTTAATGGCTCGTGATTCACATGGGCCGTTTCCAACCCGTGTTAGCTTTCGGCCTATTAACGGCCCATACGTTCTTGTGTTCCTTTCCGGCACTCGATTACTTCCAGCCCATTACTCACATGTTCTCCTAATGGGCCAAATTTGGCCCGTGGCAAGAGTCGGCCCATTTCTGGCATGTTAACCCATTGCGCTATTTCCAGCTCGTCCTATATTCCGGCCCATTAACGACCCATTATGCCTATGACAGAATTAAGCCTTTGCTGTCCTCCGGCCTATTAACGGCCCATTACCGTGCTGGGTCGATACCAATTACGCCCGTTTATGGCCCATGTAGACCCATTTATCCGACAGCCCAAGGCCCACCGATTCTATGGCCCTGTTGGAGGCCCATTTATCGACGGACCGTAGGAGACCCATGGATCCTACGGCCCGTAGCAGGGTCAAGGTTACCACGGTCCGTATATGGCCCATGGTTATTGCAACCACTAGCAAACCAGGGAAAAAGAAGACTAGGAAATAAATAAGGCCGAAACTAATGCTAGGCTATTAAGGCGATTGCACAGATTACATCCACTTGGCATCAAAGATCGCCACCAGTGCAAATATAGGGAACACCCTACACTATACAAAAATGGCTAGTTGTTTTCTTCAGCTGGTGGCTGCACGTTAAGAACAAATTTTTTAGCGCACCAAAACAAATTACAACTATAAAACAAAAGGAAGGTTGGCATAAAAGTTAACAGTCTAGCAGATAAATGCACCACCAGAAGTTCAGAAGCTCAGTTCATTTCACCTGACTGTTATGTTTTCATGTTTTATTGTCCGATGGAGCACCATAACCTTCGCCTTCATTTCTCCTAGGCTCCTGAACAACATAGCAAATGTCTGATAGTCTAGTTTCAAAACCATGCATATCTTGACGACATCGAACAATGTCTCTCCTTGTTTCACAAAGGGTCTCTATTAGGGAATGGACTTGTGTCTGGAGCGCAGATACAACATTGTTTTGAGCTTGCTTATCTTGATCATGAGGCAATTTGGACGAGATTACCTTAACAACCAACCTAGTATTACGCAGGAACGTGCTTTTGGCACTGTTAGTGGACATGTACTGACCCACTGCAGCAAGAGCTGACATTGCGGTTATAGTTGCCTCGCCACCTTCAGAAGGTGGCGGTTCCACCATTTTTTCCATAGCTCGCTGAAAAGTTGAGTTTTTACATTAGTAGTACCAGAACAGAAGATATTAAGGAGGTGGCAAAACCAAAAGTAAAATATTAGTTGTATTTTATTGCAAAGTACATAATAAAACTAGGTTCCAAACATATGACCATGTACCATCGCTAATGTATTGTCTATTTCTTCACATTGTATTGAGGGCTAAGGATAAAGAGACAAAGTTTATAATACGGTAAGCATAGTATGACATCATTCATATCACAAAACAACTGAGAACAGACAAACAAGCAATTGTAACATTGTGTGGGCAAGTCCAGCACGGAACTAGATTATAGGTCAAGATCAAAGGAATATCACTCCTCTCTTTTAAACCTTGTAAGGTGCAATGCTACACTAAGACAATTGTGTATAAAATTGAAAGAGTAATAGAAATTGGCTACAAACCATGCAGTTAAGGCACAAGTCAAAGTATGTAGTAGTTAAAAGACATGAGGATTAAGGACTTACAACAGTGGCTTTGACTGGTGTAGTCATGCCCTTCTTCTTGCTGGTGTGACAGTCCTTGAAGATTTCCACAGCATTTGGTTTAGGTACTTTTTGGTCCTTGTGGGCTTTCCTCTGCATTTGGAACAAGTCAATATAGATCTAATAATATGGTACAGTGAAAAGAGTGAAACCACAGCTAATTACAACAGCCTCGCAGTGTGCAATATAGCTACGAGATCCTGTCGTCTGTTGGAATTTCACTTTTGTATGGTCGGCCTTGTTCTTTGAACAGTTCACCTACAAGAAGATAGATTGGTGTGGCACATGCGTAAATAGGACTTCATCATGTGATCTGATCACATATATATAATGTACATGATACTTCAGATCAGACCAGTGTTAACCGAGGCCCCTACAGTCTTCATCTGATATATTTTCCACTGGAGATGTTTGGGAAAGTTCACTATTAGCCTTCCCTTCAAAGTGAGTTTTCCTCAAGTTATACATATACTGTCGCAGAGCAGACTTGGAAACATAGGTGCAAGCTTGTCTGGTTGCATCATCTTAGCTATCCAACTTGAACCTCATCTGTTGAAAATTATGGGAGTCTCATTATCAGCAACCTAGAAAGTATGGGACAGAGCAAGATGATATTACTAGTTTCCATACATAACCATACTTATAGATAAATGGTCAAGGAAGGTGTTGAACTAGTTTTCGTCTTTGTCATTCTTGTACTGAATCCATGTTGGGAGGATGCATACATGACACCTAACGGCAACCGCTGTCTTTGATACTAACTTGGCTGACTCTGTAGCATCACGTGGCCTCTTTAAACCTGCCTCAAAATGGATCTCCATTCTTCCTCTAGATTTAGTTAACCTATCGAGCATTATCCCTGATGTTTGTTTCCTCTTGCGCCTAGGTGCTAGTCCAACAACCAACATAGCAAGTGTTAGTGTACATCAAACTGTGAGACTACATATAAAGAAGCATGCAACTGTAACTTGACTCCAGCAACTACCTTCTTGTTGTTGAAGCTCACAAGGTTCATCTGATCTTGCCATCTCGTCTTGTGTCAAGAGTGCTTGGGAAATAGTGTCAGGTGGCAAGGGAGCTTAGGAACGTGTTGCTAGCTCAGTTGACGCACGAGTAACTCGTGCAGCCGATAGTACTATGGAAGGTGTTGCAAGAACTAGGGTTGTCTCTGCTTGTTTGGTGGCAGCTATTTGTTTTTGTTTGGCTTTTTCTGCAGCTCGTGTAGCATGGGATACCCTGTTTGTAGAATTTTCCGCTAGACTTTGACCTTCTATTGCACCATCAGTACCAGCAGAATCTGCAGGATTCTTCCACTTCCCATTCCCTGCCATTATGTGTTTCTTCCTCTTTCTCTGTGCCATGTTAAGTCAAGCCGACAAGAAAAACGAATAACAATTTAGTTATTCAAAACAATGTGTGATACAGACGAACTGAACTTTGATGTTAGACAACCACATGATAGGAGGATGTAATATGTATGAAAAACAGGACGGAAGAGATAACCAGAACTATGATGTGTAAACTAAGCAGAAGACATTTCACTAAATTAGAAGCAGTGCAATGGAAGGTAGACACCATATGAAAGATGCTACAAATATCGCTCTGCCAAGTTAACAGTGTCTCATCATAAATGGCATTTAAACAAATGTGAAGCAGTACAAGAAATAAATCATATGGAAGATGCAAACAACATCACACTACCAAATTAGAGGTCTCTCGTCATTAGTGCCATTGCATATTCACAGCATTCCATATTCACAGCTTATGATGTGTAAACTACAAAGAAGGCATTTCAACAAATTAGAAGCAATGAAAGCTAGACACCATATGAAAGATGCAACGAATATCACTCTACCAAGTTAAAACTGTCTCGTCCTAAGTGCCATTTCAAAAAATTAGTAGTACAAGCTAGAAAAGAATGTGAGATGTAACCTATATCACACTCCGAAGTCAAACGTGTCTTATGATAAGTGATTGTTACAGGTTACACAACAGTAGTAATTTGATGTAAGAACTTGGTGTGATAGACAGATATTGTATGTTCTAGAAACAGGAACACGTGTCTTATTCAAGTATAATGTGTAAAGTAAGCAGATGGAATTCAACAAAATTAGAAGCAATACAAGCTAGACATCACACATAACATGCAACCACATATAATAGTGCCAAGTTAGAGGGAGCACAGGTGATGGTGCACTAGGGGAGACGTGCTCATCATAAACACAGCTATGTTAGGTGTCTATGCATGTGTTGTCTTGGAAATCATCTTGGGGGTGGAGGAGTAGAAGTTGTACAGGCCCTCCATTTGGAAGGCGCACCTTTATCCGCTGCCTTCCTAGCCTCCTTCCTCTTTATTGATTTTGAATTATCAAGTAAAACCGACAAGAAAAATCAATAAAATTCTCTCTTCAGAACTCATTCATGCATGATACTGACAATCACGACTTTGATGTAAGGCAAACACATGATACCAGGATGGAATATGTACGAAAAACAGGACGGCATGGCATGTTCACAACTGTTTGTGTAAACTAAGTAGAAACCATTCCACCAAATAAGAAGCAATGCAAGCTAGACACCACATGAAAGATGCAACCAATATGAGACTCCCAAGTTAAAAGCATCCCATCATAAATGGAATTTCAACAAATTAGAAGCAGCGCATGCTATAAATCATATGAAAGATGCAACTAATATCGCATTGCATATACTAAAGGTGTCTCGTCATATTGATTGATGCGGGATACAAAAAAACAATAGTTTTTTGTAAGGACATGCTTAATAGACAGATGTACTATGTACTAAATACAGGAAGGCATGTCACATTAACAGGTATAATGTACAAGCTAAGCAGAATAGCACATGCAATTTAACCAGATTGGAAGAATTACAATCTAGACACCATATGCAACATGCAACCACATATCACGCTTCCAAGTTAGAGCAAGCACCTGCGATGCTAGTGTAGGGGAAATGCAGTAATCAACTACAGAGCTACGTTCACTATCTTCATCTAGCCTTGTTGTTTCTTGAGAATCATGTCGGGAGGCTGACGCTGCATTCTTTAAATGAGGAGTAGTCCACTTGCCTGACTGCCTCATCATAAGTGACTGATGACGGATACACAAGAACAATAGTTTGATGTAAGAACATGGTTAATACACAGATGTACTAGTATGTACCAAAAACAGAAAGGCATGTCATATTCAAAGGTATAATGTGTAAGCTAAGCAGATGCAATTTAACCAAATTGGAAGCAATACAAGCTAGACATTCGGTTGGAGTGGTGAGCATGATCATCTAGGACCTGAGAGCCTGGTGGGAGGCGGGCTGCTTCGCCACCATCGTGGCATTTTAGTTGGCTTACAGGTGATGCCCATCTTTGTTGGGCTTGTCACTGGCTCAGCCAGTGCCCTGACTAGCTATTTGTCTTCTGGTGCTCACGGGATGGTGGTTCATGTAAAAAATATCTTTATTTATCTTAATAAAGACCGATGTCGGTGTCAAAACCGGCGGATCTCGGGTAGGGGGTCCCGAACTGTGCGTCTAGGCGGATGGTAACAGGAGACAAGGGACACGATGTTTTTACCCAGGTTCGGGCCCTCTCGATGGAGGTAAAACCCTACTCCTGCTTGATTAATATTGATGATATGGGTAGTACAAGAGTGGATCTACCACGAGATCAGAGAGGCTAAACCCTAGAAGCTAGCCTATGGTATGATTGTTGTTCATCCTATGGACTAAAACTCTCCGGTTTATATAGACACCGGAGAGGGCTAGGGTTATACAGAGTCGGTTACTATGGGAGGAGACCTTCATATCGTATCGCCAAGCTTGCCTTCCACGCCAAGGAAAGTCCCATCCGGACACGGGACGGAGTCTTCAATCTTGTATCTTCATAGTCCGGGAGTCCGGCCGAAGGTCATAGTCCGGCCATCCGGACACCCCCTAATCCAGGACTCCCTCAGTAGCCCCTGAACCAGGCTTCAATGACGACGAGTCCGGCGCGCAAGTTGTCTTCGACATTGCAAGGCGGGTTCCTCCTCCGAATACTTCATAGAAGATGTTGTACACTAGGATAGTGTCCGGCTCTGCAAAATAAGTTCCACATTCCACCGTAGAGAGAATAATATTTGCACCAATCAGATCTGCTGACGTATTACGCAACGTGATATCACACCACAGCCGGGCTTTTATTCATTATACCGCTCCGCCTTAGCGCGTTTAGCGAGGCGGTTTCCTCGGCACGTCTTGTCAAAGTGGAGATCGTGTCCCCTTATTCCGGGATTCTCATCAATACGGGCGTGGGTAACCCGACCGCGCCATTAACCGCGGCGCTTGGGAGATAAGCGAGTATTATTAGGCTGGTGGGGGCTCGTAGTTTCGGCCGCCCATATAAGGGTATAAGAATCCACCCTTTCCATTCACGCCTTCTTCCTCCATTGCTTATTCGTCCCTGTGCGCTCGAGCTCCAATGCCCAAGTCCGCACTTCCCACCTCAACCTTCTCCAATCATGTCCGGAGAGAGGGGTAGATGGATGGCCTCCTCCATCACGGAGAGGCAAATCAAAAAGCTGAGGAAGGCCGGATACTTGTCTGACGACATTGCGCACCGGCTTGCAGATGAGGGGCAACTCATCCCCACCCCTAGGCCCCATGAGAGGGTTGTATTTCTCCCCCATTTCCTCCGTGGACTGGGTTTTCCTCTTCACCCGTTCGTCCGGGGGCTCATGTTCTACTACGGCCTAGACTTCCACGATCTGGCCCCGAACTTCATCCTCAACATCTCGGCGTTTATCGTCGTGTGCGAGGCCTTCCTCTGCATCCAGCCTCACTTTCGCCTATGGCTGAAGATCTTCAGCGTCAAGCCGAAGGTTGTGGGCGGCCGCCAAGCGGAGTGCGGAGGTGCCATGGTGGGCAAGATAGTCAATGATACATGGCTCGAGGGCGCCTTCGTAGAGACCATCAAAGGGTGGCAATCGGGGTGGTTCTATATCACCAAGCCGCGTGACCCTGAATGGGTAGCAGCCCCCGAATTCTGACCTGGTATCCCCACAAGGCTCACATCCTGGAAAGAGACGGGCCTGTCGTGGGGTAGTTCGGCGGAAGTGACCAGACTTCAAACCTGCATCAAAGACCTGATCGGCGGGAAGGTTAAACTTGTCAACGTAGTCCAGGTCATGCTCTTCCGCCGGATTCTCCCGTGTCAACGATGGGCTTTCAGCTTGTGGGAGTTCGACCCAGCCCAGCATCAGACTCTGTCCCGGCTCTTCGACACAAAGCATGGGGACACCTGGAAGGTGCTATTCAAGAGCTCCGAGGTCTCTCCTCCCGTCACCGAGGATCGCGGTTTCTGCGCCGAGCACCAAGCCAGCGTGGTGAGCTTAATTTTCCCTTTACAGGGTATTTGTTTTTCATAGATTTGATTCTATGCGGGACCTAAACCCCCATCTCTTTAACAGGACTGGCAGAAAAAGGCCGGACAAATCAACTGTCCGGCTCCCTTGCCCGAAGACCCAGCAGACGCTCGCTTGGCGAAGCTGCTGGTTCCGGCACCTTATGTGGTGCCAGAGAAGAAGGCCACGGGGACTCGAAAGAGTTCCCGGCGCCTGGTGGTGTCGGATTCATCGCCCGACAACCCCGAAGCACCCTCCGCCTCTGAGGACGAGGAGGAGGAGGAGGAAGAAGCCTCTCCCCCCACAACAGGGGAAGGGAAGAAAAGGAAAGCCGCCCCAACTAGGGAGGCCAGAGGGTCCAAGAAGGGGAGAACCCTCCTTCCGGACTACACCTCCGACGCCGAACAAGGCGGGGAGGAATGGCCATCCAGGGTCAAGCCCGTGGCAAAATCGTAAGCATCCGGTCATCCGAATAAGTTATGATGCCCCTCCATTATTTGGCATTTGCTGACGCCGTATTTGATCATGCAGTCCGCCCAAGGCTCAGCTCGACGATTCGATGAGCAGCTCCTTGGATTCGTCGGATGTGAATAACGCTTCACTCCCAACGGCCTCATCCCCTCTCCCTACGGACGACGCCAAGGTGGAGTCCCAAAAGGGACTAAACCAGGAGGAAGTGGTCCTGGAGGCGCCGCAAGGTGACCTCCCGGACCCCAGGCCCAAAGGGGGTAAAGCCCCGGAGGGGTCCAAGTCCGGCCCCGGGCCGGACACTGCTCCGGAACCATCAATGGTTCCAGAGTCCAACAGGCGGCGCCTTCATAAGAAGGGCAAGCCTACGATGCCAGCGACCTCCGTCCATCTGGAGGCGCCGGACAATTTGCTGGAGGTTCTTAATGGCGCCTCCATCGACGAGGAACACCGCGCTGTTATGAGTATGGTGATTCAGAAGGTTCAGTCCGCCAAGAGCGGGCTGATAGAAGCCTGCACAAGCCTGTTAACAGGCTTTGAGGTATGTATTTAAAAACATATAAAAATGTTACCGCATAGACAGTTGACCCTGATGCTCAGTTCGGCGTTCGGAAAGAAAAGCCGAGCTGAGGATCTAAAAAGATATATGCAGGAGTCTAATAAAAATATGTCAATATGGGAAAGCAGGCTGCACTGCTGACCTCTGCCGCACTGACTGCAGAGGTCAATGCATTGAAGGAAAGCCTTGAGCGGTCCGAGAGCGAGCTCGGCCATGCCAAGAAGCAGCTCGAGGATAAAGAGGGTACGTAGTACCGCATGTAACTGTATATAGAAATACTTGGTTGCAAATAATGATAGGACCAACATAAATGTTGCAGGGGCCACGACCGAGGTGGCAACCCTGAAGGAGGCGGTGTCCAAGGCCGAGAACAGTGCGGCCTTGGAGCGCACCGAGCGAGAGAAGCAGGAGGCGCGGGTGGCAGAGGTGCGGCGAGAGCTCCAGGCTCTCGTGGAAAAACACAAGAGTTTGGAGCGTGACTCGAAGACTCGAGAGTCCGAGCTCGCCTTGGCTCTTGAGAGTGCCAAAAATGCTAAGGCCGAAGCCCAGAAGGCCCTCTAGGAGATCGAGGTGATAAAGAAAATAGCGGCGGTAAGGCATTCTTTATGCAAAGCAAGCATGTAAAAGTAAATTATCTATTACTTACCCAAATCCTGAGCTCTCCAGGAGCATTCGCCAATCTTCCCCGTAGTGTGTCCGATGCTGCCACGTTCTACCAAGTCGAGGAGGGGAGCTCGACGGAAAAGGTGTTCTGGTCTCAGTATGCTGAGGCCGAGCATCCCGGTGCCCCTGAGCGACCAGCTGAAGCAGCTGGTCGAGCTCCACAAGCTGGCCGAACAGGCCATGAAGGGCCTCATAGTTCGACTATGGCCTAGGGAAGCCATGCCTGGGAGCTACTTCGGTCTGGTGCGGCGGCTGGTGGACGCTTGTCCGTAGATTGAGGTCATCAAGCGCTCCGTCTGCATTGAAGGTGCCCGTCGGGCCCTTGCCCGTGCTAAAGTGCACTGGGGCAAGCTGGACGCGGAGAAGCTTTTGACGGACGCGCCACCGCCGGGCAAGGAGTACCGCACGCCCGAGATGTATTGTAAGGGCGTCCTGAAGGGTGCCCGCCGTATAGCGGATGAGTGCTCCAAAGATGTAATTTTTGAGTAGACTCGCTTTTGTTATCCTGTATGCTGGAAACTTTGTTCATGTGCGTTAAGCAACGCTTGTTAATTTAAAATATTACCTTCTGTGCGGCCGTTTATAAAATCTGAGAGATGCAAGTCGTCGGCTTCGACCCCCATGCCACGAGTGCTGGGGTGTTCGGGATAAACCTGAGCGCTCTTGTTCCCATTCTTGGGTCCATCTAGGGAGGCGCTCAGCACAACGAACCAGGCCATCGGACTTATAATGCTTTATCACTCTCACTTAGCCATAGAATTCTATAATTTTAAATTTCGGCGTAGCCCCTAGTATTCGGAAGACCGAGTTCGGGGCGCTATCCACGCCTAGGCCGGATAAGTCCGGTTCCTCGCTCTAAGCGGCATAAGTCTTTAAGGACTCGAAAAACCTCGCGAACAGCGACCGGTCTCTCGCACTATCATGACGGTCAGTTTTAGCTTTCTCTACTGAGGTGTTAACCCAGCTCAACTGCGGCACAATCGCAGTAGTTCTCCCAGCGCTACCTTAGCCGACATTGCAGAACGTAAGGTACCAAAACATGGGAGCCGGGCAAACCCAACTATTGACCAAAGACATGATTCGGAGCCGATGCATATAGTGCTATAAGTTCGGGGTGCCGCACTCATGAGAGTGTTCGGTCTTCTCACACCATGTTATGGGGTGTTTTTAAGCCCCTGGTGTATTGTCCGTACCAAAGTGTACGGTTGCAGAATGTCATGACTGAACATATTTGTGTATATAGAAAATAGATGAGTACAATAATAGATAAGAGCTATGTATTGTTTATTAAAAAAGGGCTGCTACGAAAACAGAACGATACAAGTAGTGCGATAAGCAAGAGATGGGATTATTTGACATGTTCTCCTCCAGGGGCAAGCTGCGGGATTTTAAGTAAAACAGGTATTAAGCTCATTATAGAGACCACCTGGACATTTGACGCGGCTTGTTCTCTCCCTGGCTATTGCATCGTGTGTTTGGCGAGTGTATTGCCGGACAGGCCTTCCGAATAGTTGGGTCCTGAAAGTGTGTAAAAAGGAAACGGCGGAATAGGGAGCCCCTTAGTGCAGTTGAGCCGCATTCTGGGCGTGCCGTAGTTGTGCCCCTCCCCTTATGCCCATGGTATCTCTAAGGCGTAATTATGTACGCGTGGTACCGATATCACCATTTGGCGAGGACTGGGGTTGGGGCCGCACTTCTATGCTTGCTCGTAACGTGCCAGCCGGATTTGTTGTAGGTAACTTTGGGCTCGCTTGACGTTGTCCGGACGTTTGACACCTGGATTGGAGAATTGCCTTGAGAGGCTACTCTGTACTTCCGCCGCCAGGGCCGCCGTGTGCTCCTCCATTCAGAGAGAGCATTCGGTGTTTCCATTTACCGTGATGACTCCGCGAGGTCCTGGCATCTTGAGCTTGATATATGCGTAGTGCGGCACCGCGTTGAATTTTGCAAATGCAGTTCGTCCGAGCAGGGTGTGATAGCCACTGCGGAATGGGACTATGTCGAAGATTAACTCTTTGCTTCGGAAATTATCCGGGGATCCGAAGACCACTTCGAGTGTAACCGAGCCTGTACAGCTGGCTTCTACACCTGGTATCACGCCTTTGAAGGTTGTCTTTGTGGGTTTAATCCTTGAGGGGTCGATGCCCATTTTTCGCATTGTATCCTGATAAAGCAAGTTCAGGCTGCTGCCGCCGTCCATTAGGACTCTTGTGAGGTGAAAGCCGTTGATAATTGGGTCTAGGACCAATGCGGCGAATCCACCGTGACGGATGCTAGTGGGGTGGTCCCTTCGATCAAAAGTGATCGGGCAGGAGGACCACGGGTTGAACTTTGGGGCGACTAGCTCCAACGCATAGACGTCCTTGAGAGCACTCTTCCGCTCCCTTTTGGGGATGTGGGTTGTGTATATCATGTTCACCGTCCGAACTTGCGGGGGGAATCCCTTTTGTCCTCTGTTGTTCGACAGCCGGGGCTCCTCCTCGTCATCGCTCTGCAGCCCCTTGTCTCTGGTTTCGGCACTTAACTTGCCTGCCTGCTTGAACACCCAACAATCCCTGTTGGTGTGGTTGGCTGGCTGTTCGGGGGTGCTGTGTATCTGGCACTAGCGATCGAGTATCTGGTCTAAGCTGGATGGGCCCGAAGGGTTTCTTTTGAATGGCTTCTTCCGCTGACCAGGTTTAGAGCCTCTGAATCCTGCATTGACTGCTGTATCTTCAGTATTGTCGCCGTTAATGCGGCGCTTATGCTTGTTGCGACGTGACCTGCCGTTGTTGTCCTTGGTATCCAAATTGCCAGGGCTCTTGGTTATGTTATTGCTACGAGCTAGCCAGTTGTCTTCTCCCGCACAAAAGCAGGTCATGAGTGTCATGAGGGCTGCCATAGATTTCGGCTTTTCCTGTCCTAGGTGCCGGGCAAGCCATTCGTCTCGGATGCTGTGCCTGAAGGCTGCAAGGGCCTCGGCGTCCAGACAATCGACTATTTGATTTTTCTTGGTTAGGAACCGTGTCCAGAATTGTCTGGCCGACTCCTCTGGCTGCTGGATTATGTGGCTTAGGTCATCGGCGTCTGGTGGTCGCACATAAGTGCCCTGGAAGTTGTCAAGCAATGTGGATTCCAGGTCCTCCAAACAACTGATTGACTCTGCTGGCAGGCTGTTAAGCCAATGTCGAGCTGGTCCTTTAAGCTTGAGCGGGAGGTATTTGATGGCGTGTAGATCATAACCACGGGCCATGTGGATATGAAGGAGATAATCCTCGATCCATACCGCAGGATCTGTTGTGCCATCGTATGATTCGATGTTTACAGGTTTAAAGCCCTCGGGGATTTGATGATCCATTACTGCATCTGTGAAGCATAGTGGGTGTGTGGCGCCCCTGTACTGGGCTATATCACGACGCAGCTCGGATGAGCTTGGTCTGTTGTATTCGGCCTGGCCGTACTTATCATGTCCGGCGTGACGGCTAGCGTCACGTGAAGTGGGGCGCCCATGCGATCCGTAGATCGATCTTGTTTTCCTTGCCTTATTCTCCAATATGTCTTGCAGGTCTGTTGCGTCTCCCCGTACTCTGGTAAGTTTTGAGCGGTGCCGGGGTGCGGCTTGGGTCGAGGGCCTGAAGGCCTCTCTATCGCGGCCACGGGGTGACCGATCAGGCGCATCGTACGCTGGTGATGTAGGTTTAGTTGCTTCCTCCTCAAGTTGGGGTAGCAGCCTACGCTTTGGGTAGCTCTTGGAGGGGCGTTCGAGTTTATACTCTTCGGCCGCCAGGACTTCGGTCCATCTGTCGGCTAGCAAGTCTTGGTCAGCTCTAAGCTGCTGCTGTTTTTTCTTAAGGCTGCTTGCCGTGGCCATAAGCCTGCGTTTGAAACGCTCTTGTTCAACGGGATCCTCTGGCACGACGAATTCATCGTCGTCGAGGATTGCCTCGTCTTCGGAGGGAGGCATATAGTTGTCGTCCTCAACCTCTCTGTCGGCCGCTCTCTCATGAGGGCTAGCTCCTTCGTCCTCCTGCACTGAATCCTGCTGGAGGGGGTTGTCTTCGGCACTGTCCGGCGTGTTGTTATCTCCGGTGCCAGAATCGCCGTTTTTGCTTTGGCGGGACTTAGAGCGGCGCCGCTGACGTCGGTGCTTAGGTTGCTTCTTGGAGGGGTCATCCTCCGTTTTTTCCTCGCCATCCCCTGCTTTGGGGGTGTCCACCATGTATATGTCATATGACGAGGTGGCTTTCCAGTTCCCTATAGGTGCTGGTTCTTGTTCGTCTCCTTCATCGGAGTCCATACCGTCGATGTCTTCGGAGTCAAAGTCGAGCATGTCGGTTAAATCGTCGACAGTGTCTACGAAGTGGGTGGTGGGTGGGCCTCGAATTTCTCCGTCGTCCGTATCCCAACCATGCTGACCGTAGTTCGGCCAGGGCTCTCCTGACAAAGAGAGAGACTTTAGTGAATTCAGGATATCGCCAAAGGGCGAGTGCTGAAAGACGTCTGTGGCGGTGAACTCCATGATCGGAGCCCAATCTGGTTCAATCGGAAGAGGTGCGTGATATACGGAGTCCGGAATGGAGTCCGGCACCTTAGAGTCACGGGCCCTGCAAAGGACTAGGCTGGTATTTGGCTCTATCGCCGTAGAGATTACGGCTCCCGGGGTGGCATCCAACCATCCATCCCCAACTAGCACAGTAGGCTCCGAGCTAATGGTCGGAGTGGACACCTGAGCGACACTCTGGGCATTGTCCGGCGGCAGAGCCAAATCATGCCCATCGGGACAGTGCGGCGTGCTCTGCCATGGCTCGAATCCGTCGAAGATCAAGTCCCCGCGGATGTCGGCCGTGTAATTTAAGCTTCCAAACCTGACCTGATGGCCAGGGGCATAGCATTCTTTCTGCTCCAGATGGCCAAACGAGTTGGCCCGTAGTGTGAAGCCGCCGAATACGAAGATCTGTCCGGGGAGAAAGGTCTCACCCTGGACCGCATCGTGATTGACGATCGAAGAAGCCATTGGGCCTAAAGGCGACGACACAAAGGAACTCTCAATGAAAGCACCAATGTCGGTGTCAAAACCGGCGGATCTCAGGTAGGGGGTCCTGAACTGTGCGTCTAGGCGGATGGTAACAGGAGACAAGGGACACGATGTTTTTACCCAGGTTCGGGCCCTCTCGACGGAGGTAAAACCCTACTCCTGCTTGATTAATATTGATGATATGGGTAGTACAAGAGTGGATCTACCACGAGATCAGAGAGGCTAAACCCTAGAAGCTAGCCTATGGTATGATTGTTGTTCGTCCTATGGACTAAAACTCTCCGGTTTATATAGACATCGGAGAGGGCTAGGGTTATACAGAGTCGGTTACAATGGGAGGAGATCTTCATATCGTATCGCCAAGCTTGCCTTCCACGCTAAGGAAAGTCCCATCCGGACACGGGACAGAGTCTTCAATCTTGTATCTTCATAGTCCGGGAGTCCGGTCGAAGGTCATAGTCTGGCCATCCGGACACCCCCTAATCCAGGACTCCCTCAACCGACTTCGGCCTTTCGAATACAAGCTAGACACCATATGGAACATGCAACCACATATGACACCGCGAAGTTAAAGCAGGCACCTGGGATGGTGGTTCATTGCGAGCGAGGTCATCAACTCCAGAGCTACATTTACCGTCTCCATCTGCTGACATTGCGCCCTTTATAGCACGGTAACGTGCCATGCCTACCCGCGTTGCAAGCTGGAGCAACTTCTCTCTTTTCTTTTCTGCTTCTCTCGAGGCAGACTCTGAAATACCCTTGCATAAAAACACAATAGTGAGAGTATGGGTGAAGTGTGTGCAGAACTAGTGCACTGTAAAAGTAGGAGATAGCAGGTGGCTAAAAAATAAATGACAGGAGACATATGATAGCTCTACAACATTGCATGGCAAGCAAAATTAGATTCTACTGCGTATGATTTTGTAATATATGAGCACTGGAAATGCAGGTACTCCTCCAGCACACCACCACATGTGGTCATATCAAGATAACAGTCGACTGAAATAAATAGGTCCGTTGATTTTCTTAATGAACCGTCTGATCTATAAGGAACAGGCAGATGGCCTTCGTCTACCTCCCGCCAGTCACTGTTGACGATCTTTCTCGAACCGCCGCCGACCACCAGCCCAGACCCCTGCCTCCGCCGCCCCACCCTCCCCTCAACCTCACGCCACCACCATGCTTGGCAGCTCCCCCAGGCCATCCCTTTAATCCCGACCGACCTCCAGATCGGGCGCTAGTAGCTCTAGGCCCCACACGCCCCAAAGGTAAACACCGAGGCGTTGATTCCCCGGCGTAATAGGCGGACTAGCGCCTGTTACGCCAGGGAATGCTTCCATTAATTGGGAATCAACTGAGCAGGAATTGAAATTCGAGGGGGGGGGGGCGACGGACCTCTAGCAAAGGGAAATAGTATATGAATAGAAACCTTGTGCATCGCGAGTTACTAGGAACATCTAGTATCAAGAAGAAGCGGTCAACTAGTGTCTTTTGTGGGATGAATATCGTGCAAGCAGACACGTAAAATTTGCAAAAATAAGGGAAGAGGAGTACCCTTATCGGTTTCCAATGTGGTCTCCTCCATATGTCACGGCGATCTTATTTTTTCTCTCGGGGGAACTGATGTTTTGGAGAACCGTGGATCATTGGACGAACCCATGGCCAAATTGTTGACTGTGTTGCTGTGGCTGTATATCGGTGGAGGGGAAGCAGATCTGAGGCGGCGAAGGCCGGCGTAGCAGGAACAGCTCTTGTGCGCTGGACGGTGGCGAAGTTGGAGCAGTAGTGAGGCGCAGGACGGCGTGGTTGAACTGGCTCGGGTACGGACGGCTTGGCCTCAGCTTCAACTACCAGCCGTGGAGGGCGTTGCGGTTGAGGTTGCAGTGGACGACGATGTCGGGGTATCGGCTCCGGCGTGATGGAGGAGGGCGGCGGTTGATGGGTGGGATGGGGTGGTGGGCGGAGGACGCCGGGGTTTCGCGGCTGGTGGAGAGGTAGTCTTTGCGCCCACGGATTATGAATGGGGAATCAGATGGGTGGGCGGGGGGCCATGTTTCGGTCTGTGATGCGCTTGTTTTTGGCTTTTTTGAACAGAAGATGGGACGCTTGTTTGAAATTTAGGAAAAGTACGAACTTTGCCCCCCTCTTAAATTTCATACCTAATGCGGGTCGGGGGTAGGATGGTAATCCCAGGTGTCCCAAATAGTGGGCGGGAGCGATTTCGACCGCGCGCATGTGTGCTTAGGCGGCCATTGTGTATGAATGTTTTTCGGAGGCAGTTGCGTGGCGTCTAGATGAAGCTACAAACCTACCCCGGTTTAGACCTTTGGAGGTCGGACCGGCAGGTTCCACGGGTTGGAGTTATTATAGAAAAGTAATTTCCTTGTACTACCAAACATTGGTCTCACGCGGTTTTGGGCGAGTAGAGGCTCTTTTGGCGCTTCGTTCGAAATTTTGAAACACAAGCATTCACGTTTAGAGTACTCTTGAACTTTGAGGATTGACCTAAATAGACAACGTTAAATTTGACCTTGTATGTCTGAAAACCTCATTAAATTATCCGCTTGTTTTTGAATTTTTGACACTTGAAAATCCTATAACTACGATTATTTTGGAATGGAGGAGCTAAATTTGAATCTATTTCGTACATACATATGCTATTATGTACAAAATCAGAGCAAAGATTGGTGCCCCCATAATTTAGGTATGATTTACAAATGCCATGATAACAAATTCAAATAATTGAATGGACTTCATGTTGAATTTGATTTTTTTAAACCACCTTAAGTTGAATTCAAATGTATGCTAGTTCATAGGTAGCTATTTATAATATTCATTATATAACTTTCGTATGTATAATGTGCTTTACACACACAACATGAACTATACTCACCTTTATATTCGATTGCTAAAATGATGCATTGTCTGGAGTTCAAAATACTAACTATGTGGATCAATTTTATCAAATAATAACATAGACATGCTCAAATTCGATAGATTCTAGATGTCTGATGGATCAATGACCGTTCCTTACGCGAACTGAAACTATCATGATCCCATCCTAATATTTGGATACAATTTATATCTTTAATCAATGTGTACAGCAGTCTTTTACGTGTAGTTTCACTCTCCATCGATGGTCTCTCACACATGCTCACACACCCTCTCCCGAGGTGTCTTTCTCGCACACATGCTCTCGATATAACCCTCCCTCCCTCTCATAACCATTTACGACTATTTTCACTAACCTTTATCACAAGCACTCTTCCTCTCGCAAGCATACACCCACACAATCCCCATCGACCCTTTCTATATACATAGACCTGCCTACGTGTCCCCTGTACGCACATTATCTTTAGGCATGTCTCTTAGGCATTGTCTCACACCTCTCTTCCTAATCAACGAGTATGATTCTAGCAGAGCATTCTGTAGGATGCCCCTTAAAGTTTGGTTGGATGAATAGTAATATCAGAGATAAGGGGGTTACCTTAGTCCTAGAACCTAGGGTTACAAATCCTAGCCGGCTTTCTCAGTGGACACAGAGTTCTTCACAATTATGCTATATTTGTCTTGTACGACTAGTCATCCATGGGTCTCCCTAAATGCGTCACGGGCTGACCAATGTGGCATAGGATGGTACCAAACGAAGGGCCTCACCTCGACCCACCGGACCTCACGCGGTGACACACCCGCTGCCCCCACGTCTCGTTATCTTCTCACACCCACACATACCAACACAAACACCACACACACACAAAATATTCTCCTGGTGCCTCTATCCCCTCCCCCCTTGCATATACACACTCAAGGGAATCTCTCGCTGTGACGTCATATTTGTCTCTCTCTCTCTCTAGACCACTCTCATTTCTCGTGCTATCTCTCCCACCCCCCTTGCCGGCCCCTCTATCCATGCCTCTCTCGAATACGTAATACACACACATACCTCTCTAGGCCCTACCAAATGCATCAACTACACATTCACACATGTTACATCACGTACCCCATTGATCTAAAAATCCCTCTCTTCATGTTTATTTCGCATACAACATTCCTTTTGAATAAAGTGTGGCAAAAAGTTATTTTAGAATTTAAACATATATACAACATTACAAAGTTATATGGAGGAGTATGAACGCTAATTTGCATTGCATGGTGCCCACGATGATATTTATTCTGCACTATGAATTTGTATATTTTTATATTATATATAAAGTTATTCATAATAAAGAGAAATGAAGAGCATCTCTCTCTCTCCATCGCATACCCCCTGTTGGGGATATAACTATTGAGTTAAACCGCCCAGGAGGGGCCAGTTATACTCACAAGGAGTCATGTACAAGAGCCCATGAAGATGAAGGCTATGGCGTTTTAACTATGAAGACTTAGAGGCCCAGAGCCCAATGGCGGATTAGGGCCCATAGTAGTAAACCGCCATAGATGTATAACTTGTATTGTAAGTCAGGAAAAGGAGAAACCGAGCCGGACACTTGTATGAGCCAGCCTCGGGATTCTGTAGACTGGCCGGGAATCAACCTGTGTATATATAGGGATGACCCGACGGCGGTTTAGGGACAAGAGACAACAACTCTAGAACTAGGCAAAGCATATCTGCTCCCTGGTAATCGAGACCACATCAAGAACAACACAACTAGATCGTAGGCTTTTACCTTCACCTCCAGGGGCCGAACTAGTATAAACTCCATGTGTCCTTTGTCCGGTTTAACCCCTCTAAGCTAACCCGATCGCGATGGCTCCACGACTAAGTCCTTTCACTAGGACATCTGACATGATAATTCCCCGACAGTTGGCGCCCATCATGGGGCGATCGCACGATGGTTTCAAGTTCTTGGAGGGCAAGTTCGAAGGGCTTAACGGATACGCAGTGGTCCGGATGACCAAGACTCGTCGCGGCAAGCTCTACATCGACGATGCAGGTTGGGGCCCCGACGCTGGCTCAATTGAGTATAGGTACCGGGTCCCCTTCAGAGGAATTCACGTCTTCATCGGCAAGATCGGTGAACCGGGCCCTGAGCCGGACATCTGCACGGACCTCGTCGAGACGGCTCAGCGTGCGAGCCCTGCCCGGGGTCAGCCCGCCATGAAGCATGTGTTCATAGGATGTATCCATGGGATTGAATCTGAACTGATGTCCGATGGTAAGACGGATGTCTACTCCGATGACGAGTCATCTACCGGTGAGACTGAGTCTTTGTATCAAGTTCAGGATGGCCTATTTGGGGGGTATTCCGACGGCAGCAGTATTCCGGATTCCTTTGAACCGCCAAACTGGGTTGTAATCTTCATGGCTGGCACGCAACTCACCCCACAATCTTCAACAGCAGCGGCGATAATCTCCGGATCAGCAGCTGGGGCAGGTGGCCCTATGCACCCGCCGGTTCAAGTCTTGTCCGGATTATTGGATGCTTTAGCAACATTGTTGGCTACTGAACTTACTCCGGATAAATGGGATGAGCATAATACGGAAGTTAGAAACTTGCGAGATCAGATAACTCAGGCGAAGGAGGACATGGCTACTGAGGAGACCAGGATGGTCGAGGAATGAACCGCTTTAAATGCTAAGGCACAGCGAGTTCATGCAGAGGCTTATCGGCTTATGTTGGATCAGAACGCTTCAAACGAGGTGATGAGGAGAAGGCACCAATCTCGTCTGCCATCGGTTTACGAAGGAAGGAATCTCTTTAACACGCCAGGAGTGGGCACTAGCAACCCACCCATGGTGAACCAGATTGAAGCACCCAGGATGGGAGCGCCGGATCAGCCGGGCAAGATGGGTCCGCCTCAGTAGAATCGTGATCCGCCTCAATACGCACCAGCACCACCGGGTCATTTTCCCACCCCATTGGACAACATGATTGCTGCGGCGTCAAGATTGGCTGCTATTCCGATGGAAGGTGACTCCCCCGCGGCGGTTGAGACACGACGGGCTAGGCATTTACTCCATACAGCAATGGTTCAGCAACAGGCTTATTCATACAGTCGGGACAGGATACACTCTACCCCTCGTCCAAGCCGGAGTTACAGCAGGCGTGTTGAAGAGCCAGCTGTGTCAAGTAGTGGACAGAATAATAATCTGCCGCGGAGGCCTAACCCGGTAGGGGGAAGGAATGAAGCGCAGGATTTAGTGGACCAAGGACGAGCGCACTGTGGTGCCGGATTGACTGCACAGGACATGGAGCGCCAACTTATGCCGGTTCATCCGACTACTACAGTAGAGCCAGGGGTTGCCTTTACCACTTTGGGAGTGCCATGTCTCACACCGGCCCTGCGCAACGCGTGTTTACCCAAGGATTTCAAGGGCCCTCGAAAATTACCCAATTACACTGCTGATTTACATCCTGGGTCATGGGTAGAAAGCTACGAGATGGCCATGGAAATGCTGGATGTGGATGGAGCGGTGTGTGCTAAGTATTTCACTATGATGCTAGAAGGAACAGCTCGCACTTGGCTAAAAAGTTTACCACCCAATTCAATTGGGTCATGGGAGGCGTTGAAGAGCCGGTTTATCAATAACTTCAAGTATACTTGCAAGCAACCGATGTCAATTGTTGATCTTGCATTGGGTACGACTACCCATTGGGTACGCCGGGTTTCTGAGATCTTGCATTCATCTGACCGCATCAATGCAGACTCAGCAATCATAACGTTGGAAGGCAATTGCAAGTTCAAACCTTTGAAGCTCAAGTTGGGGCGGTCGAAGCATCACTGCAATGATATGGAAACACTCATGGGGGCTCTGGTTAAGTATGTTGACTCTAATAATACCAAGGATCCCGAGTCTGACGAGGAGAAGTCGGGAAAGGGAAGGAAGAGTGGCAATGCCAAGGGACAGCAGCCTAACCCGGCGAGCAACGGCAACAACGGTAAACATAAAGCGGATAATTCAGATTTTGTAGCTAACACCAATGTGCAGGGCAATAATCAGCGTCGTAAAGGTAAACCGCCCCAGCGCGGTGGCGGTATGAATCTGGAGCGTATGTTGAATCAGCCTTGCCTGAAGCACGGGACGAAGGAGATTCCAGCCACACACCTTTGGAAGGACTATTTCATTATGCGGTAGTTTAAAAACTCTGACCTTTCCAGTATGATCAGGGCCCATCCGGCGGTTCAGGATCTCATGGGCCGGGTTATGGTGGTGGCGGTTCAAACTCCGGATTCCAGGGCAACCAAGGCAATCAAGGCAATCAGAACAACTAGGGTGGTTATAATCAACAGAATAATCAGGGAAATCAGCAGCAATCGGGTTATCAGAATCACCCGAAGCAATTGAGTAGTGGGCAGTATCATGTTTTCACCACTAGCTTGTGCAAGCGCGATCAGAAGCTTCACAAGAGGGCAGTAAATGTTGTTGAACCGGCAGTGCCATGTTACTTATGTTGGTCTGAGAAGCCCATTGTGTGGAGCAGAAAGGATCATCCACCCCAGGTTGACAATCCGGGTCATCTGGCTTTGGTGGTGGCACCTCAGGTTGGAGGTTATAATTTCACCAAGGTGCTCATGGATGGAGGGAGCGGTATCAATATTTTGTATTATGAAACCTTCCGGCGCATGGGATTGACAGATAAAAATCTTAAACCGTCAAATACTATTTTCCACGGAGTGGTACCAGGAAAATCGGCATGCCCAGTTGGTAAGATAAATTTGGAAGTGGTATTTGGAGATGACCGTGATTCCAGGTCAGAAACCTTAACCTTTGAAGTGGTAAAAATCCAGAGCCCATATCACGCCCTATTTGGACGGTCGGCCTATGCAAGGTTCATGGCAAGGCCCTGTTATGTTTATCTACAGCTCAAAATGCTGGGTCATAAGGGGACCATTACAATACATGGGAGTCGGAAGATAGCCTTGGACTGTGAAGAGGGTGATGCGGCTTATGCTAAGTCGGTTTGTGCGGCAGAAGAGTTGAAGTTCTACAAGGACAACGTTGATCCGGTAGATATGACTCCTCTGAAGAAGCCCACCACAGAGTATGACCCAACCCTGAAGTTCAAACCGGCTGATGAGACTAAGCTAGTTGATTTTGTTCCTGGCGATTCATCCAAACAGTTTAGTATCAGCACTAATCTGGATCCAAAATAGGAAAGCGCGCTCATCGAGTTCATCCGTGAGAACCGGGACATCTTTGCATGGAAACCTTCTGACCTGCCAGGTGTACCGAGGGAACTCGCTGAGCACAATCTCAATATTGATTCCAAGTTTAAACCGACCAAGCAATTTCTTCGTCACTTCAACGAAGAAAGACGCAAGGCCATTGGTGAAGAGGTAGCTCGGCTGTTGGCTGCGGGGTTTATCGTTGAGGTTTTTCATCCAGAATGGCTGGCCAATCCGGTGCTAGTGCTTAAGAAGAATGGCACTTGGCGCATGTGTGTGGATTACACGGACTTGAACAAAGCTTGTCCGGCCGATCCTTTTGCTCTCCCTCGTATTGATCAAATCATTGATGCTACGGCAGGTTGTGAGCGTTTGAGTTTTTTGGATGCTTATTCTGGTTAACATCAAATCAAAATGGCGGTTAAGGACCAGGAAAAAACAACTTTCATCACTCCCTTTGTAGCCTTCTGCTATGTTTCAATGCCCTTTAAGCTCAAGAGTGCCCAGGCGACTTATCAGCGCTATGTGCAGAATTGTCCTCATACCCAAATTGGGCGCAATGTTCATGCTTATGTGGACGATATTGTGGTCAAATCCAGGAAGAAGGAGACGTTGATTAAAGATTTGAAGGATACCTTTGACAAACTTCGAGTGTATAAAATGATGCTCAATCCGGCCAAATGCGTCTTCGGTGTTCCGGCAGGCAAGCTCTTAGGTTTGCTCGTGTCTAACAGGGGCATTGAGGCCAATCCGGAAAAAGTCAAGGCTATTACGTCTCTGGCTAAACCGGCGTGTATCAATGATGTTCAGCGTCTAGCGGGTCGGATTGCAGCCCTGAGCCGGTTTATCAGCCGTTTGGGAGAGAAGGTGATCCCTCTGTATCAGATGTTGAAGAAAACTGACACTTTTGTCTGGAGTGACGCTGCTAATGCGGCGTTTGAATAGTTGAAGAGGTAGTTGGCTGAACCGCTGGTCCTTGCCGCTCCGGTCAACGACGAGCCGCTGTTATTATATGTGGCTGCTAATGCCCGGGCTGTCAGCCAAGGAAGCTGGGAAGGAATATCTGGTTCAAAGGCCGGTTTACTACGTCAGCGAAGTGCTCATTGAGTCAAAGCAAAGATATCCGCATTGGCAGAAGCTGGTATATGGGGTTTTCATGGCGATTCAGAAGCTTAAGCAATACTTTCAGGGCCATCCCATCACAGTGGTCAGTTCTGCTCCTTTGGGCGATATAATTCAGAACAGGGAGGAAACTGGCCGGGTTGCAAAGTGGGCTATTGAGCTTGGATCACACAGGTTGAAGTATATGCCTCGAAAAGCTATCAAGTCTCAGGCGCTTGTTGACTTCATCAATGATTGGACAGAGTTGCAGGCACCGGAAGACAAACCGGATAACACATATTGGACTATCCACTTCGACGGGTCCAGGCAATTGGAGGGCTCGGGGTGGAGTTGTCCTTACTTCCCCTCGAGGTGATAAAATTCGTTGTGTTCTCCGCTTAATGTTTCCTTGTACTAACAATGCAGCTGAGTACGAGGCCTTACTCCACGGTCTCCGTGTGGCTAAGGAAATGAACTTAAGCCGGGTACGATGCTTTGGAGACTCTGATCTGGTGGCGCAGCAAGTTTCTGGCACTTGGGACTCTAAGGATCCACTCATGGCGGCTTACAGACGAGAGATGGATATTGTGGCTGGTCATTTCAAGGGTTATCAGGTTGAGCACATTGATCGGCGCAAAAATGAAGCAGCAGATGCTTTAACCTGGCTGGGGTCTCAGCGTAAACCGGTCCCACCCAATACCTTTCTGGATATCCTGCATAACCTGTCTGTTAAGTTGCCTACAGAGGAGGATTTAGCTATTCTGATCCGGAGGCACGGTTGGTGGCCGCTTTACATGTAATTCCGGATTGGACGGTTCCATATTTGGCGTAAAAGAACCGGGGCGAGTTACCAGAAGATGAAGTTCTGGCCAGACAGATAGAAGATGAAGTTCTGGCCAGACAGATAGTCCGACGCTCAAAGTCCATGGTTGTTCACAATGGCGAGTTACATCACTACAGTGTCTCGGGCGTGTTCCAGCGCTGTATTTCTCCTGAAGATGGCCAAGAGATTTTTTTGTGAGATCCACGAAGGGGGTTGTGGTCACCACGCCGGTTCAAAATCCCTGGTTGCTAAAGCTTTTCATCATGGTTTCTACTAGTTGACGGCTCATGCTGATGCTGAGGACCTGGTAAAGTGGTGTGACGCTTGTCAGAAGTTTTCATGCCGAGCTCATGTTCTGGCTCAAGAGCTACGGATGATTCCAATCACTTGGTCGTTTGCTACTTGGGGGTTTGATATGGTGGGACCTTTTAAGTGATCCAAAGATAAGAAGACCCACCTGTTGGTGGCGGTTGACAAGTTCACTAAATGGGTTGAAGTGGAGCCAGTAAGCAAGTGTGATGCAGCCACGGCGGTTCAATTCCTCAAGAAGGTGATCTCCCGCTTCGGTTTTCCACACAGCATCATCATGGATAATGGCACGAACCTCTCCAATGGTGAGATGGAGGACTTCTGTCAAAGAGAGCATATCCGGCTTGATGTGTTGTCAGTGGCACACCCCCAGTCTAACGGACAAGCTGAGAGAGCAAATCAAGAAATCTTAAAGGGTATCAAGCCCCGGCTTATGGTTCCTTTGAAAAGGACACTGGGTTCTTGGGTGGAAGAATTACCTTCTGTGTTATGGAGCATAAACACCACCCCCAATTGATCAACGGGTTATACACCTTTCTTTATGGTTTACGGGGCAGAGGCGGTACTCCCAAGTGATATTCGTCAAGACTCGCCCCGGGTTGCCAATTATGTTGAAGCGGACAACGAGCAGGCACATCAGGAAGCACTGGACCTGTTAGATGAAAAATGGGACATGGCCTTGGCTCGTTCGGCGGTTTATCAGCAAGACCTATGGCGTTATCACAGCCGCCGAGTTAAAACAAGAACATTTCAAGAAGGCGACTTGGTGCTTCGGCTCATCCAGGATCAGACCGACATGCACAAGTTATCCCCTCCTTGGGAAGGACCCTTTGTGGTTAGCAAGAGTCTGCACAACGGATCATACTACCTCATTGATGTTTGAGCACGCAGAATCACGCAAATCTGAGGAGGAGACCCGGCGGCCGTGGAACATAGCTCTCCTTCGGCCTTATTATACCTGAACCATAGGCTCCTCTTATGTACATATTTTGACAATGTATATATTATGACCAATATAATAAACCGGCCTCCTTGCTATAAGCAGTGCCTCTGTCGTTTTTGCTAATATCTTCTGATTACATGGGGGCTTCAGCTAACAAAGCATAGTTCTGTCTATTAATCCGGCTATCACGCCACAATACAGCTTGGGAGCTTCACACCCAAGGGGCCAAAGAGAGTCTGGTTGCTATGCACAGCTCAAACATAGGCACCCATTGAGCACAGCTCACAAAGTTACTTGGGGGCTCTTTGTGCAACGCAACAAAGAGTTTGAAAGGACCCTTGTAATATGCTATCAACCACGGCTTGGAAGCCTAGTGTATTCACCTAAAACCCCGGGTTAACCTGCCTTCATCAAGTAAGCCACTCCTATCCAGGTAATCCTGGCATGACCCGCCGAACGTTTGACAAGTTAATCTTCTACAGACCCTGAACTTGTCAAAGTTAAAACGACGATTGGTTAGTTGGAGGCCCATCTTGAAAGGCTTTGCAAAATGGTTTAACTCAGCGGCCTGGTAGCCCATGAAAAGCCTCACATTTGGGCCTGGCAGCCCTTGAAAAGCCTCGACTACACGGTTTTTTATTTGCCTTTGTCAAAGATTTTCTCTTTTGATGAAATTTTATGTTAAAACTGGCGTCTATTGACCCGGCATGGCTATCTGTCATCATATTAACCCGGTGTTTGTTAACCCGGCTGGCTTTCAGCTACAAGTTGTCAGATCACACTCAGTTTTAAACCGGTGTTTCTTAACCCGGTCTGGCTTTGACTACATGTCGCCAGGATGATCATCTGGTGTTCATCATAACCCGGCATGACTTAGTATACACCAACACGGCATGGTGGGAGTTATAATACTCATGATTTGGGTTCTCGCCCTTACTACAATTAAGTTGTTAAGCCAACAATATGATTTAATATCACAGGTATGATCTATTTCATATTTTGATATTTTTACAGCCTTGGTTATCAACCAGGCTTTGTATTGGGCATTATGACCCGTCCGGCGGTAAACCGCCAAGATGATTCTTTTATGCAGACACAAGGATTGCATGAAATTATCAAGGTATATAAGAAAGCATAGCAATAATCATGGCGGATCAAACAGCGTCATGTAGCAGTGCACGATGGCAGCAGGTCAAAGTATTTCAACTAGCCTATTACAAGGCGCTTTGATGCCCAAAATAAGGATTGTTTGTTGCAAAGAACGCAGTCTGTGGAAATCAAGCTAGTTGTCGGATTAAGACTCGTCACCAGGTTGACGTGAAGTTGATGGATCTTCTTGCGTCGGTTCAACCTCCTCCTCCCCACCCAGTGGCTGGAAGTCAATGGTGGCCCAACCAATCCGGGTTAAAGCTTGGAAGACAGCTTCGTCACTTATAAGATTGGACGGTTCAACGTCAGGGGCATAGGTGTGCTTTCGGATTGGCAGGATAAGATGCTGCACTTCTTTAACAGCTGCATCAACCCGTTTGTTGTCTGCATCATAGCTGGACCGATGGACAGACAAGTCAACTTCTTCGGCCAATTGGCTTGCAAGCGCGCGCATCTCCTTGGTCAAGGTTTTGAGGGCTTCATTGTGAAATGCTGACCCGTCTTCTTGTTCACCAGGATAGCCCTTTGCGATATCTACCGGATCAAGATCAGCTATCCAAGTTTTGGCCCGAGTTAGTGCTGATAAAGCGCCCGCCCTGGCAGCAAATCGCTTTACCTCTTCTATCTGGGCAGGTGTCATAGATAATTTGGCCAATGTATCCTTGATCAAGATTGGTGTCGGTTTATTGTATGAGGCTGCGCAGATGACTCATTGAGCACCGGTATACAATTGTTCTATCAACGTATAAGTTGCCTTCAATTTCTTCCGCATATCTGAGCCCAGATGAGCAACACGACTACCTGCAACGGGTCAAGAAATTGATGTTAAACCGACAGTGTCAAAAAAGTTCAACAAAGCAGCTGAATAAGAATACTTACCAAATATAGCAGAAGTCATTGTGTTGATTTGCTGTTTTAAGCCGCTCAGTTCTTCTGCTACCGGTTTAAGTGCTGCTTCAGCATCCTCTGCCCGCTTCAAAAAAGTAGCTTTTTCAGTTTCCCAGCATGCACGCTCGTTCTTGAAGCCATCTTTCAATTGCTCCATGGCTGTCAAAGCGCCTTTCAGTTCATCCTTGGCCTTGGAAGTTTCTGCTTGCTGGGACTTGATATTTTCTTGAAGATCGGCAATTTGGGAATCCTTATTGCTTAGGTCAGTCTGCAACAGACAGATGATAAGTTGTTAATATCTTCTCAAAAGTCCCAAGCACATAACAAGTTATACACTTGGCACTTGGGGGCTAATGCGGATTGCTTCTTAAACTGATATTTCAAAGTCCCAAGGCTCAATACAAGTCTTAATCTTGACACTTGGGGGCTAATGCCTAATTGATCAGATCAACCGGATGTGAAGGAATTCCACAAAGTTAAAACTTTCAACAGAAAGACCCGGTTCATCTTGCAGAGGTCAACCGGCCCTTGGGGGCTACACAGTTGCAGTTTCTTTTATCAAAGTCCCGGTCCATCTTGAAGAGATAAACCGGCCCTTGGGGGCTACAATGGGATTGATATAAAGCACAAAGAAAGATTTATAGAAGTTACCTCATAGCGTTCTTTCATCAAGTTGACTAAACCGGCCTCATAATCTCGACTTGAATACAGGCGGTTTAGATATCCAGAAAGGAGCTCCTGAGCACTGAGATGAGCGCAGTTTGACAAATCAGTCTTCCATTTGCCTTCCTCCACAGCACCAGATTCCACTTTGGCACTATGCTTTGGCAAACCGACAGGATTGCCAAGGGAAGTGTGGCCAAAACCAGTGATTACTACATCATCAGTCTTGCCATCAAAAATTTCATCGGTGTTGGACGGTTTGACAGTGACTCTTGCTAGGCTTGGAGGGTTAGTAGCTGGACTTGGTGGATTGGCAGTTGGGCTTGGCGGATCAACATGAGGACTGGCCGCATTAACTTCTGGCGGATCAACATAAGTGTCCTGACCTTGTGGCACAGGATCATCCATAGCAATATCAGTATCTCCACCAGCGCCTTCTGAGGTCCTCTCCGGTTCAAACTCCTCAGTGGGGATATTCGGTTTCGCTTTTTTGTTGAGACGGGATTTGGCACTACAAATAGCAAACAGAGGTTAATATGGTAAACCAGTGCAAGAAAGTAAAGCTATAGTTATCATACTCACCAGGGACGGTCTTGAGTGGAGGCATCTGGGTGGTTGATGAATCACCAGAAGATGAATTGGAAGTTACCTGATAATTTGAGTCAGACGAATTAAGAGGATATCGGAAATAACACGCCAAGGGATAAGATTTGTTAGAATTACAAGAGACCTCTGCACGGCGCTTCCGGATTGGGGTGCCTGGTAAACCGGAGGAAGTGACTTGCTGGCCACTATGCCGGGTTGTGCGACGAGCTTCATGTTGTTGTGTCTTCAAAGAAAAGTATGGATTCAAATGAGCAAGAGGATGTGACCGTTTCACTTTCCGGACTGCGTGGCGAAGGTTTTGTATTGGCACATGATCTAAATCGGAGGAAAGGGAGATTACCTCTACATGGTCAACGCAGCTGGCTTCCGCATCATCCAGATAATGATCATTGTCAATAAGATGCATGAAAAATGAACCAAGGGAGTCAAGTTCTACCTCTGGTTCCGAATCATCAACATCTTCAGGCGGATCAGAGGACTCGGCAGTTCTCTTTTTAGCAGGCTTCTTGATAACCTTGGACTTAGCCCAAGGTGCTCTGACCGGTTTGTCTGTTGGTTTGGTCGGTTTGTCCTACGATTTCCTCTTCCAAAACGGATCATTGCTCTGCAAATATAAATAGAAAGGCTATCAGCAAGTGTCGAAGAGGGCGGATTAAAACAGAAAAAGGCAGTTCTTATAGCTGGTAGTTTGTTGAGAGCACAGAACGGACGAAGCCCAGTTTTGCTGCATTCAGTTACCGGTTCATCTAGCATTTTCTTGATGGATTCAGTAATCTCGTCATCAGTCAATTGAATGTCAATATAACGTTGAGGGTCTTTCACATCTCCTGTGTACTCGCACATTAAACCGGAATGATGGCTCAAGGCAAGATACTCCATGAAACCCAGCAACGGACAAGGTCAATACTGGTCAAACCGTTTGCCATAAGAGCCTGGAGCTTAGCAAGTTGTGGTGCATATGCTTGTCATTCTCTGGCAGAAAGCCATTCAGGCAGTGGATGTTCATTACTGAGCCGGTACGCACGATAACCTGGCAGAGGATTTTCATCAGCAGGAGTAGTGTTCTGGCAGTAGAACCACGTCTGATTCCAATCCTTGGGGTGGCTGTGATGTTTGGCATGAGGAAAATTGACTTCTTTCCTTTTTTGAATCGATACCCCGCCAATTTCAGTGTTGGGACCCTCGGTGAATTCAGTTTGGCGGTTTAAGCGGAAGAAGTCTCTGAAAAGTTCAACAGTTGGTTCTTCTTGCAGATAAACTTCACAAAATACTTGGAAGTTGCAAATATTGGATACAGAGTTTGGTCCAATGTCTTGAGGGTGGAGTTGGAAGCTGGCAAGTACATCACGGAATTTTTTTGATCCAGGAGGGCTAAACCCTCGATCCAGATGTTGCATAAACACAACCACTTCTCCATCTTGAGGTTCAGGAGGATTTTCAGTACCAGGGACTCTCCAATGAATGACCTCCTTCTTGGCTAAAGCGCCAGTCACAACATATCCAGTAAGTTGCTCTTCTTTAATCCGGGAAGGAACCCAATTACAAGAGGAGAACTGTTTGGCCATTTTTTATGACAAGCTGTAAAGAAAGTTCAAATGCCGGTTCACGGTTCAAGATTGATATGCATAAACCGGTGTCAAACCGGGGGATTTAATCATAGCATATGTACATATTAAATTGAATACTTATGTTCATGTAAAGTTGGCGGTTTAAGTGAGGGCTAATGGTACCTAGCGAATTATCATTTTCTAAAGGTTAAACCGCCTATAGTGGAAAAAGCAGATCCGAAATATACTAAGTGCTGAAGAAACAAGTTTCACAAGATGGTATTGTAATTTTGGATCTATCACCGTTCAGTAAAGAAAATTTTCTGAGCCCTAAAATTGAGACGATAGAACACCAAAAGTCTAGATGGGATCTATCAAGGGAAGAAGAGATACTATGCCGAGGTAAACTAAAGCTACAACTTCGGCCGCAAAAGGAAAATGACAAGTTCATCTAGACTCAATAAGACAGTAAGGGAGAAGCAACGAATAAGTATGAACACTGACGAACACGGATGAACACTGAAACCCTAATGTAGATCTAGGGTTGAAGGAAGGAGGCTTACTGGATGCACAAGAATAGCGGAGAAGAGCCACAGGTCTTTGGTACGTTTAGGTCGATGCAGCGGCCTTGTCGATGCAGTGCTTGAAGGTCGAGGGTGGCGGCGGAGCTTCAGAGCTTGAGCGTCACGAGGAGGAAGAAGAGGCACGGAAGGGGAAGAAAGAAAGAACCCATGGGCCTATTTATAAGGCGAATGGATAAGTAAGGCACGCGCGAGAATCGAGGAGCCCGAAACAGAGAGTGGGGCACAGTTGTCGCCTCGATCTTCAGAGATCAGTTAATAAAAAATAAACCATTATGAGTTTTTTACGCAGATGACGTTATGGCAGTTTAAGGTGATTCCAGAAGATGACGTCACGGCGGTTTATAAGGACAACATGAAGATGTTCAAATCAGAATTTCTCTAAGTTGAAAATTGACATGAACAAGTTCAAATCAACCTGGGGCCTAATGTTGGGGATATGACTACTGAGTTAAACCGCCCAGGAGGGGCCGGATTATACTCAGAAGGAGCCATGTACAAGAGCCCATGAAGATGAAGGCTATGACGTTTTAACTATGAAGACTTAGAGGCCTAGAGCCCAATGGCGGATTAGGGCCCATAGTAGTAAACCGCCATAGATGTATAACTTGTATTATAAGTCAGGAAAAGGTGAAACCGAGCCGGACACTTGTATGAGCCGTCCTCGGGATTCTGTAGACCGGCCGGGCATCAACCTGTGTATATATAGGGACGACCCGGCGGCAGTTCAGGGACAAGAGACAACAACTCGAGAACTAGGCAAAGCATATCTGCTCCCTGGTAATCGAGACCACATCAAGAACACCACAACTGGATCGTAGGCTTTTACCTTCACCGCAAGGGGCCAAACCAGTATAAACTCCCTGTGTCCTTTGTCCGATTTAACCCCTCTAAGCTAACCCGATCATGATGGCTCCATGACTAAGTCCTTTCACTAGGATATCTGACATGATTATTCCACGACACCCCCCCCTCTACACCCCTTTCACGTACGCACACAAACTATCTCCAGGTCCTCTAAAAGTAAGCCCCCAACACATTCACGCATGTTTCATCTTTCTCTTGTGATATATAAAGTGACGATCATTGTATTTGAAGCGAAAGCATGATACGTACATTGGACTTCAGAATCCACTCATTACAGTCACCATTTACGCTTGTGTGGTTATTATACAGTCACGGGCTCACCAGACAACTTTCTATTTTCTCAAGACACGACTAGTTGACTGGTTAAGCGTTCCATGTGGCACCTCTAGTGTTGCATCACATTATCTCACTACCATCGGGCCCACCTGTCGGCTTGTATCTACTCTACATCTACACTCTTATAAAATACACTCTTATAAAATCCACTCTTATAAAAAACAGAGTTGGTGATGATGGTGTGCCCGCCATCCTGCAATATAGGCCGTCCGATTTATATCTGACGGATAGGAAAGAAACTATTGCAATTTTGCAAAAAGGTACCCACACACCTCTCCACATTTGCAAATAAGGCCTTCCCTCGTTCATCCTTTTGTCTCACAAGATAAACTAGTCATACAAATGCATCTTGATGTTACATGCAACACACGGGCATCTTGCTAGTAAGAATGAAAACAAACAACAAAAATATATTGGATGGTGGTTCGAAGTCAGGACCGCGGGCATAGCGGACAAGGTGGCCTTGTATTCGTATGTTGAGCCGTCTATTTTAACACACATGAGCTGGTGTGGTGATTATGCACACACGCACGCATGCACACAAATTGCATGCACGCAACACTCACACGAACACATGCACCCACGCACGCACACAACACTCACATGTACACACGCAGCCATGCACGCACGCAACACTCAAACGCGCACACATACACACGGATGCATGCACACACTAGTACACCACACGACCAACACACACTCTCACGCTCAAGTGCTCAACCTACACGCGCATGCGCACATATCAGGCCCTGACAGACACATACACAACCAGGTGATTTCCGCGCACGGGTTGGAGTCTTGTCGTGCCTGCGTAAATTTGTGTTTATCTGACCTTTTCCCTATGCGAACTAACAGGTGGGACCCACAAGGAACATGGTCAATTTAACTAGTCAACATGGTGCAATCCGATGTTGAACCGTGAGCAAGTGACCGTATAATCACCGCAAAATGTATATAGTGACTGTAATCAGCTTATTCTGAAGTTCGGTGACCGTATTACGCTTTTCTCTCTGTAGGCCCTCCAAGACTACATCTCTACACGTTCTCGCATGTTACATCTAACAACTATGCAATACAACACTACTACTACACTCTAACACAATAAATCATATGTGTTTTTAGTTTTACTAGATATCATATTGTTACTTAATTATTCAGTTAGCATACGTTAAAATTGCCTTTGAAATGTATGGCCGGTATCATCTACCGCATGGGAAAAATCCCGCCCTTTCCTGTTTAATCGGGTTTGTATCGATGGATCGTGCGAAACAGCAAAATTATAGTACTATACAGTACAAGTGACAGTTCACTGGGCTGACGTGTCGTGTACTCCTCCGTCTTAGGAGTGGAGTGCTCACTTTCATAAATCTTCTAGTCCCTTTCGCCGACATGTGGGACATCAAGCTACCGGGTCCACGTGCCATACCGGAATACAGTGCAGAGCAGCCGGGGTGAAGCACCCCAGTCATGGTGTCGGCGTGGTAATGAGCAATGAGGCATCATATCAGAAAGTTGCACCTTTCCACAGTTAAGTTGGAGGGACGAAGTAATAATTCTAAAAAACAAGTTGGAGGGACAAAGCAACCATCATTTCACTCGTTGCTGAATCCGCTTCTCCCTCATCTTCTTCAAGTTAACCACGTGTTGCTTCTGCCATTGTTCTGCCTCATGTGGGACGCGGATCGGCTTGGTAAAGCACTGACATGTGGGACCGCATGTTAGCAAACCGCCAGGGCAACGTCCTCTAAAAATAAGAAACCTCCCCCGCCATCTGCGCGGCAAAATCACCTCCTTTTTACTAATCTTGATTCAGTAATTTTTTAGATCAATATAATTGAGATTTGTATAGATAGCACACAGGAGCAAAACCAAGTGGTACGGTTAAGGGCATCCACAATGTGTAGCCAAATGTGAAAATGGCTTTTGGCATCATGGGAACCATTGTGGACGGTGTTTCCAAAGCCAAAAAGATGGAACCGAAGCTCCCTGATTGATTGATTGAAAGAATAGAAAAATGCAACGTATCTCCTCTTTCTCCCGTGCTTGGACGCATGTGCAGTATAGAGCACAGAGTCTGCTCCCCTGTCCCTTCTATCACAAATCACAAAGCAGTGAGGCGTGAAATCACAAAGCACGGACGAAGCATCCATCATTTCACTCTTCGCTGACTCCACTTCTCCATCGTCTTCTTCGAGAAACCATCTCACCGCACTAAGCTGGATGGACGACGCTGTTGTGTACTAGTAGTACTAGTACATTTACGCGTCCTTTGGTTCAACGGACTTCCTGGATGCAAATAAGGCGGTTGTCTCGGCTTGCAGGCGGCACTTGCGAACGAATTACCATGGTCCCCCTCAATGGTGTTCTCCATCAAACGCACTTCACCAAACCACAACGTTACAGATATCGGCGATGTCACCGCAATGGGGAAGGAAGTCAAATATAGTTACTACCTCCATTTTTTGTACACAAGGCCAGTATATCAAAATTACAATTTGCAAAAGGCCACTAACACTAATCGAGGGAAAATTGATGGGGTTTTCCTTGTACTAGCAACCAAGGACATTAATATCCCCTGCATGCATGCGGAAGGGAGAAGGTTGGTTTGCATGGCGCTAGATTAATCAAGCAATGAGGAGTGAGATGGTTAGCTCTTTGGGATTTGGAGAAAAAATACGCATTAATTGACATGTGAAACGAGGATTTGTATCGATTAATCTCGTAAAGGAAAACCCTGCCTTTCTTTTTTAACACTAGTACTCCTAGTACGTATGTACTTATCCTGTTTGGGTCTAGGCCTTGCATTGCCATACTTCACCACACATTTTTGCCAAGCTTGCCTAAAGTTTTCAAAATGAAAAGGAGGTACACTTGCGCATGGCTGTCGCGGTCGCACCGCACCCTCACACGGTCGCTCCTGCACGCCGCGCTCGCACCGCACCCTCACACAGTTGCTCCTGCATGCTGCAAACCCAACCAAGGGAACGCACCCTCACTGACACGTGCTATCGCATGTGAACAAACCAAACTCAGCCATCCTACCACTAACACATAATTTTCGTTCATAGAGTATGTTTATCCAACCGCATTTTGGGGAGTATCCATACGGCCCGTGCGGTGGTATGTTGGGGAAGAAGAAGAGGTGAGGAAGAAAGGTTAGGAGACGTAGGATATTCATCCAACCGCCTGAAATGGTAGATTGACCCAAGTCAGGCGACTTGCATAACAATATATGTTTTTACACAGCAAAAGATCCATAAAAACAACAACAAAAGAAAAACGATCACTGCTCGCGGAATGAGACGGCCTCGTCGTCTTTGGTTGCCGGTGCGAACCAGCCATAGCTACCGACGTGTGTCTCCGCACCGTGGTTGACCTCGGCCTCCAGCTAATCATTCATGCAGAGTGTGCGGGTGCTCTGCACGGACGAGAGCACCGCCCGGTTCAAGTCGAGGATGACCGGTTCCGCCTGCAAGAGGGCCTCGATGGCAGCGGCATCCGCGCGCTCTGCGTCGAGTCGAGCCTCCGCAGCCCAGTTCAAGTCCAAGACGTCCGGTTCCGCCTGCAGGAGGGCCTCAATGAGAGCGGCATCCGCGTGCTCCACGTCGAGTTAAGCCTCTGCCGCCCGGTTTAAGTCCAGGATGTCCAGTTCCGCCTGTAGGAGGGCCTCGATGGCAGCGGCATCCACGCTCTCCGCCTCAAGTTCAGCCTCTGCCGCCATGTTCACATCCACGACATTCGGTTCTGCCTGCAGGAGAGACTCGATGGCAGCGGCATGCACGCGCTCAGCGTTGACTTGAGCCTCTGCCTCCCGGTCCTCCTTTAGTATCGGCAGGTTGAACTACTGGTCGGCCTGCACCATGGGGGACTCGGACGCCGGCACGAAGTCGACGTCCATCGTCTCATACCCATCGAGGGCCTCCTGCGGCGCGACCACCGCCATGAACATTGGATCGGCTTCCTCCTCCTCGTAGCTTGGCTTCAGAGAAATCCGGCAGCGAGCTTGGGAACAAAGGTCTGTGGCGCCGACCGCCGCCATGATTTCTGCGCGGCACTCCGGCGTCAGCATCTTGTAGTATGTGATCTTGCGGCACATCATGGCTTTCCGGCGAACTAGGGGACGCTTGATGCGGGCTAGGGGATCAAAAGGTGGGGGAATGGGCTGGAGATTAGGTGTGGTTTTAGGGTAGTGTCTGGCGTAGGGCGAGCAACAAAGGTTTTGGTGTGAATAGTGGTTCCGGTGACGACTGGTCAATCGGTTTTGACTGTACATCGCTCTTGTCGCGTTCATGTTGCAGCCCGGCACACTGGACCCTCCACGTCGCTCACCGAATGGAACGCGCTTCGTCTGACGTTTTTGCTCGCTTGTGGGACCGCAGTTGAGAGCAAACCAACGTCCCTCCCCCTCCCCCGCCTGCGTCATTTATACTACCACTCTCTCTGTTTTATGTGGAGTAAATAAAAACAGAGGGTATGGATGAGGATCCCCTGACGTGGTCGAACCCATTGAGTAATTGACATGCGGGGCCTAGCAAGCATGGTGTCCGCCAGTAAGTGACCGAAAGGGAGGGTAAGGCAGGGATACCTACGTCAGAGGATCCACTTCCACTACTACTCCCTCCTTCCATTTACTATACAGGGCCTAATGCGATTTTGAGGCTAACTTTGACCAAATGTTAGAGTAATAATATATGACATTCAACTTACACAAAGCATACGGTCAAATTCATATGTGAAAGGAGCTTCCAATGATATAATTTTCACATTATACATCTCATGTACTACTATTAATCTTGTCAATAGTCAAATGCGGTTTTAAAAAACGCATTAGAGCATGGTTAATAATATAGCCAGTCGATGGCTATAAGGAACCGCCATGTCATCTATAGCCATCATCTATTATACGCACTATATAGTAGTGTGGGCTATAAGGTTGGCTATTTCCTGCAAAAAAAATATAAGGTTGGCTATTGTATTAGTACTTTTTTCCATCTCCTCTCTATCGCTTTCTTCATATTTATTGTATTTAACTAGGAATGCGTATATAGCTAGGCTCTTGCATGAGAGCTCACTCCCCTTAATTTTTCACATCTCTCTCCTCCACATAGGCCCTATATAAATGGAAGGAGGGAGTACTACTATGAGCACTGCATACTCTAGTACAGATGTTGTCAGTACTCCACTAGTACTATTGGACAGGGAGCTTAAAACAAGTTACTATTGGACTGGCTATACGTGGCGAAATCCTAGTAGGAAGAGCATGCTCGAGAACAAGCACATTTACATGGTTGAAAACAAATTGGAAACCATCTCGAGTACAAATCTAGGAGTACGTACGAATCTAACAATATTGATTGGGCATTGTTGAATGTTGATACTTTTTTATCAAAGTAGAGATACTTTATCTACACATAAAACTTATATGTAAACTAGAAAGGATAGGAGGGAGTATATTGTACGTTCAAAAACAAAATGAACATTGGATACCCTTTATATATGATTTGCGGATGCTATGATCACCGGTTCAAAATTTTGAATCCGCCTTAGGTATCACACATGCCCCCACTCGTTCTCTCTCGATTTCATCTCGAGGTCCCGAGATCGATTGAAAGAGGACTAGGGTGGGTACAATACGTTCGTTTCTCTTATGAACATACAATATACTCCCTCTGATCCCCACAGACACCCCCCCATGCGGGTCATTTCTATCATAGAAACAGACCAAACATTTATCTCCTTGCACGACACGTAGTTGATCTCTGAACATCAATCAATCTCGTCAACATGTGTCGGGGCATGAACTGAATTGGATGTCAAAACTAAGACGCGAAGTGACACGTAGTGGAGGAAAAGTGAAAATTTAAACGAACCGTTTGTTTGTATGCATGTCGGACAAATTACAACATTGGAAATACAAGCATGGTCTAGGCAGAATGTTCAAATGAGGCATGCGGGAGGATGGACTCGACCGGAGGGCTACATGATTAATGGAGAAGAGGGTTGGAGAGGAATGAGAAATAAGCAAACACCACATGATTATACTTGAACGGTTCAAATAAACAATAAGTTGTCTCGCTTGGCCTACATAGTGAAAGGCCTAATGCGCAACGTGGAGCACTGACGCACTAATATGGCTAGGAAAGCAGGGAAACCGACATGTGGGGCACACCTGTCGGGACGACGTAGCGCAGACTAGTCCAATGGAGGAGCTGGCCAATGACCTCCTCGCCACCGGCAACCGTTCATGTGGGTCGTGGGGGCCAACAATATGGCGCACCTCCAGCACCGCCTCTAGACACGGCGACCGCGGTGAGAGACACGCTCATCATCGCTAGACATGGTCGGTTTTCAGTGTGCCGAGGGTGGCGTTAGTGTTGTGGCACGACCAACAGTATGTTTGGTTTGTGCCCAAGGTTGCCCCATCAAAGCATTGGGTAGCCAAAATTTTGGTTGAGGTTTTGGTTGCCCATGATTTGGCCGACATTGGCAAGAAAAATGAACTAGAATCGGCTAGAGTTCATTGGCATGCCAAAAAATGGCAACCATCCAAACAAAGACCAATCTTTGGGTCATGAACAAAATTTTGGTAAGGTGCACTTTGGCCACAATCCAAACACACCCCAACACCTGGCTCGTCGAGGATGCACGGGGCGCCGCGACGCGTCCACGGAGTGGTGTAGCGTGGCCAACTGCATCCTCAGGACCTGAAACCATGCCGGGTCGTCTTGCTTTTTCAATGACATGCAGGGATCGCATGTGAGCAAAGGGCATCTCCAACGTTGCCACGACCGCAGCTGACTACCCGGCACACCAAAAACACTCGTCCCTCGCACCGTCACGCGGTGCATTCCCAGCCGGTGCCAGCTGCCCGCATTCATGTTGTTCATTTGTATGCCGTCGTTAAGAGGCTCGGTGCCCAAGGAACCAACTCCGGTGACTTAATGACGCACCTAGATGCTTGGCCTCACCGGAAGGTGCTACTTAAAGCGGCAACGCCCAGCTAACCTCCACACCATAGTGCATTGTCCTCCTACCTGGCACCACATCTGCCATGACCGCAAGCGCAAACGCTTTGCCGGAGAGCTTGTCTTCGGGGATGAAGCTCGAGGTCGCCGCCCTCGCTCAAGTTGCCTCCCGCGATGCAATAGTGGTGTAGCCGGACACGGACGCGGCCGCACAAGCGGTGCCCATGCTGGGAGCCGACGACGGGAGCACCGTCAGCCACGCGTCCTACTTGCCGTCATCCAACGTCCGGCACCGCCGAGGTCGGGGACTCCTTCAAGGATGAGTAGGGCATGGGACGTGGCAGGGCATGGTGTGAAAATTGGCCGGTCTGTATCCCGTGTTCTACTCTTCCTCGCCGGAGATCGCACCTTCACTTCACGGGTCTTGAACCCCGCCCCCGTACATAGAGATCGCATATGGAGGACGTCGGTCACCACCGTAGAATAGGTTTAGGGTCGGGTTTCTTTTATTTTTTCTATCCTATAAAAGTTTGAAATGTAATGAAAATCTGTTGTGTTTGCATTAATCTCGGCAGGTGTGAACTTTCACAATAATATAGTATATTGTAGGAGTACTAGCAAGATGCTCGTGCGTTGCACGGAACATCAAGATCTTGTGGGAGAAAAGGGTGAACGAGGGCCCCTCCCTCCCCCCAATCTACAATCAGCAGCTCACACGTTTCACATTACGTTAATTACGTAACTGGATTACGTAGGTGTAGCATTACTCGTCCTAAAAAACCCAACTAAGCCAACGTCCCAGCATATCGCGCGGCAAAAGACCCGGCTGCACTGTTTTAGTCGGGATTACCGGATTACTAGTAGTAGTATCAATGGATTGCGCGAAGCAACAAGTTTTTTTTAGGGGGGCGAAGCACCTAGTTTAAAAGGAAAAAAGGCGGTACACTCACAGCACCCCTGTTGCAGTCGCATTGCACCCCACACACGTTTGGTCCTGCACACGGCTCACGCAAACGGAACGTGCTTCGGCTTGCCTCTTCACTGACACATGGGACTGCACTTGGAGAAACCGACCATGTGCCAAACTCCCCCAGCCCACCGCGTGAAAATCCTCTCCCCCCACCCAAAAATTACCCCCAAATCCTAGAATCAACTGCCCTTCGACCAACTAGCCAATAATATTCCCCCAACCCCCCTCTCCCCTATCCCCCTCCACTCCATTCGCTCCGCCAAAGCCGCCCTCCCCGCCGCACCGATACGTTGGCGCCGCGGTTCGTCGAGGGGACGCACGGCGATCCTCTCGCTCCCACAGTACGCTCTCGTAGACTGTCGTCCTCTAGCCACACCGCCACCGCTGGCGACGTTCTTGTGGAGGTGCATGGCGGTCGGCACCGCCACGCTGGCGACATTCTTGTGGAGGTGCATGGCGGTCAGCTTCTCCCACAGTACGCGCATTCTAGGCTGAGGCCCCGTGCATGTCGGTGTAGCGCTGAATGTTAGCTGATAGACGTTGTTAATGTCACTATTTGCCGAAGTAGTTTACAGTCAATATGCTCTGCTTAACAAGCTTTCTTCCCCTGTTCTGCACTCAATCTGCTTAGCTGAGATGGCATGCCAAGGCTGATTAGTTGCTAAAATATCCTTCCATATATTTATTGTGGCGTAGATTGCCATGGTCTAGTAGCCAATCTGTCAGGTGGAATAGCTCTACACTATTTTATACTCGATCTTTGTTGCTGCGATGGCCTTCGATAGTTTGATGGTTGTGTGCTCAGCCTCATTGACTACTGAAACAACATGCCATAATTTAGCACTCAAATATGTTTGCTGAATTAGCTTTACATATATTTTGTTACTTAGATCTGCTCGTCCAAATATCTTGCCATAGTTTTAGACAACAACCCAGGTATTTTTTTATGGACTTCATAAAAAAGCATATCTGTTTTTCCTGTAATATCTATAGAAGAACTAATTTGTATGTCCAACAGATGGACAGGACTTGGATAACTTCTGCTCGAAGATTCTCCGCTGCATATGTCGATGGGGTTGAAAACTTCATGAACTTTATCAGAGCTGAGTATGGTGGTCCGAAATCAGATGTGTTCTGTCCGTGTGGCAGTTGTATGAATTCAGTTACAAGACCCCAGTTAACTGTGCAAAAATCATCTAGACTTGTATGGGATGTCGGTCACATATACAAGGTGGGTTCATCATGGTGAAGCTGTGAACGTCAATGTTATTGACTACGTGGAAGCAGCAGATCACCATCTTGATCTGCCTGATGCTCAGGTGGAAGAGGAGGAGGAGGTGGTGGTCGCGGAGCCAGTGAGTTTGACCAACATTGAAACAATGTTACGAAATGCTCGTGCATTCCGTGAACTTTCACCTGCAGAAGAAAAACAGTGGGCCCGCATGTTGGAACAATGCAACGTGGCTGCCACCCCAGGAAATAAGCTGTCAGTATTCTTAGCTATGGTCACCTTTCTTCAGGTGAAGACATCTGAGCGGATGACCAACAAATCATTCGATGTGATGTTGGCTGCTTTCCGCAAATCTTTCTCAGATGCGTCTGAGCTGCCACACACCTACAGTAAAATGAAGAAATTCCTTCGTGCAGTTGGAATTGGATATGATATGATCCATTTTTGTAAGAATAATTGTGCTCTATTCCAGAAGGATTATGCCAACTTAAGTGAATGCCCGAAATGCAAATCATCAAGATGGAAAGATGGCAATGTTGTGAAGAGGATTCCTTATAATGTTATGAGACATTTTCCAATTATACCAAGATTGCAGAGGTTGTTTCATGATGCTGAAACAAGAGAGGATGTACTGTGGCATTCTATGAACCAAGAGTACAGAGATCGAAATGTAATGAGCCATCCATCTCATGGTAGTGAATGGAAAAGCTTCAATCATAAACACAAAAAGTTTGCTGCTGACCCGAGAAACATTAGACTTGGCTTAGCTTCAGATGGATTTAACCCATTTGGCCACCAGAGCGCCACATATAGCATGTGGCCAGTGCTTGTTATCCCTTACAACATGCCTCCAAATGTCTGCACCGAAGAATCAAACTACATGATGGCCTTGCTCATCCCGGGTCCAAAAAGTCCTAGAAAGGATTTTGATTTGTTCATGGAGCCTCTTGTGGAGAAACTTCAATAGCTATGGAGGGGTGTTCAAACTTGAGACCTATATAGCAGCCCACCAGCTGATTTCTTTCTACGTGCTGTTATAATTTGGTGCATCCATGATTATCCGGCTTTGGGCACTATGTTAGGGCGAACGACACATGGTTACAATGCATGTGTTCGCCGTGACAGGAATCCACTGTCATACGCAATACTTAGCAAGATCTGTTACATTGGACACCGTCGTTTCCTTGCCAAGGATAAGCCGCATCCTAGAAAATACCGAAGACATGTGTTCAATGCAAAGCATGAAAACCGTGATGCGCCAAAGAGGCTCACCGCCGATGAGTTGCAAGTGGAATTAGAGAAGGTCAGGCATATTACACCAGGAAACCATCCTGGTAATGGTAGCGGGAAAAGGAAGCATGGCAGGGCAGAAGAGAGATTATTGTCTACCCGCGGGTCCACTTTGTGGGACTTGGAGTATTGGAAAGATTTGGATCTGCGACATAATCTTGATATGATGCACATCGATAAAAATATATGTGACAACATTATCAGCACACTTCTTAATATTGAAGGCAAGACGAAAGATACCTTAAAATCTAGGATTGATTTGACACACCTGGGTATCAGACAGGATTTGCAGGTGCAAGATGAAGGTAAACCACATGATATGGCACCAGCTGTGTACGTCTTGGACAAGGTAAAAAGAAAAGAATTCTGCGAGGTCCTGTCACGTGTGAGATTCCCACATGGATTTGCTTCCAACCCTGAAAGGAGAGTCAGTGCGGATGGAAACAAGGTACAAGGGTTGAAAACTCATGACTGCCACGTCCTACTTCAAAGGGTTTTACCTGTTATCCTTAGAGGATTGGGCCGCCCTGACTTATACAGAGCAGTTGCAGAGTTGGGACAATTCTTCAAGGAACTTTGCAGTAGAAATATCAGGATAGATGCTTTGGAGCATCTTAGAAACAAGATACCAACTATCCTATGCGACCTTGAGAAGATATATTCTCCAGCCTTCTTTGATGTGATGGTGTATTTGGCTGTTCATCTACCTGATGAGGCACTACTTAGAGGTCCAGTATTGTCGTGGAATTATCACGTCAGATGTCCTAGTGAAAGGACTTAGTCGTGGAGCCATCGCGATCGGGTTAGCTTAGAGGGGTTAAACCGGACAAAGGACACAAGGAGTTTATATTGGTTTGGCCCCTTGCGGTGAAGGTAAAAGCCTATGATCCAGTTGTGGTTTTCTTGATGTGGTCTCGATTACCAGGGAGCAAATATGCTTCGCCTAGTTCTTGAGTTGTTGTTTCTTGTCCCTGAACCGCCGCCGGGTCGTCCCTTTATATACATAGGTTGAGGCCCGGCCGGTCTACTGAATCCCGAGGCCGGCTCATACAAGTGTCCAGCTCGGTTTCTCCTTTCCCTTACTTACAATACAAGTTATACATCTATGGCGGTTTACTACTATGGGCCCTAATCTGCCATTGGGCTTCTAGGCCTCTAAGTCTTCATAGTTAAAATGTCATAGCCTTAGCCTTCATCGTCATGGGATCTTGTACAGGATTCCTTGTGAGTTAACCCGGCCCCTCCTGGGCGGTTTAACTCGGTAGTCATATCCCCAACATTAGGCCCCAGATTAATTTGAACTTGTTCATGTCAATCTTCAACTTAGAAAATTTCTGATTTGAACATCTTTATATTGTCCTTGTAAACCGTCGTGACGTCATCTTCTGGAATCACCTTAAACCGCCATGACATCATCTATGTAAAAAAAACTTCGTAAAGATTTCCTATTAATTGATCTCCGAAGATTGAGGCGACAGCTGTATCAGATATCCGATTTTTGACTCCTTGATTTTCGCGCCTGTCACTTATCCCTTTGCCTTTATAAATAAGACAGGGGGTCCTTTCCATTTTCGCCCTTGCCTCTTCGCATCTTCTTCCTCCTCACGACTCCGAAGAGCTCAAGCATCCCCACCGCCATCGATCTTTGCGTCTGCACCAACCAGGCCGCTGCATCAACCTGTTTTTGACCAGAAACGCTGCGATGCTCCTCTGCCGCCGCGCAGCCCTAGTAAGCACTCCTCTTCCCGACTATTAGATCTGCATTAGGATTCCATAGTTCTTAGGTGTTCATCAGCGTTCATCGGTGCTTATCTGCTTACCCTTAATATCTCCTTGAATCTAGATAAACCTGACAGCTTCTTTCTGCGGCGGAATCCGTAGCTTTAGTCTGCCTTGTCACAGCATCTCTTCGTTTTCTAGACAGATCCCATCTGGGCCTTTGTTGTTCTGCTGTCACCATTTTAGGGCTCAGAAAATTTTTCTTTACTGAACTGCAGTAGATCCAAAATTGCAATACCATCTTGTGAAACCTGTTTGCGTAGTACTTAGCAAATTTCAGATCTGTTTCTTCCACTGTAGGCGGTTTAACCTTTAGAAAATGATAATCCGCCAGGTACCATTAGCCCTCACTTAAACCGCCCACTTTACCTGAGCATAATATCCGGTTTAACATGTATATATGCTTTTACTGAATCCTCCAGTTTGACACCGGTTTACTCGTATCAACCTTGAACCGTGAACCGTTACCTAAACTTCCTTTACAACTTGTCAGCAAAAATGGCCAAACAGTTCTCTTCTTGTAATTGGTTCCCCTCTCGGATAAAAGAAGAGCAGCTTACTGGATATGTTCTGACTGGCGCTTTAGCCAAGAAGGAAATCATTCATTGGCGAGTTCCTGGACCTGAGAATCCTCCTGAACCTCAGGAAGGAGAAGTTGTCGTGTTTATGCAGCATCTGGACCGAGGATTCAGCCCTCCCGGATCAAAAAAATTTAGTGATGTGCTTGCTAGTCTCCAGCTCCACCCTCAAGATATTGGACCAAACTCTGTATCCAATATTTGCAACTTTCAAGTATTTTGTGAAGTTTACCTGCAAGAAGAACCATATGTTGAACTTTTCAGAGACTTCTTCCACTTGAACCACCGAACTGAATTCACCGACGGCCCCAACACTGAACTTGGCGGGGTGTCAATTCAGAAAAGAAAAGAAGTTAATTTTCCTCATGTCAAACATCACAGCCACCCCAAGGATTGGAATCAGACGTGGTTCTATTGCTGGAACACTGCTCCTGCTGATGAAAATCCTCTGCCGGGTTATCGGGCTCACCGGCTCAACAACGAGCATCCACTGCCTTAACGGCTTATCGTGAGAGAACGATAAACATATGCACCACAGCTTGCTAAACTCCGGGCTTTTATGGCCAACGGTTTAACTAACATTGACTTTGTCGGTTGCTGGGTTTCATGGGGTATCTTGCCCTTAAGCCGCCGTACCAGATTGATGCATGAATATACTGGGGATGTCAAAGATCCTCAACAGCACACTGAAATACAGTTAACTGAAGATGAGGTCACTGAGTCTGTTAAAAAGATGTTGGATGAACCGGTAACTAAGTGCAGCAAGACCGGGCTGCGTCCCTTTTATGCTTCCAACAAACCGCCAGCAGTAAGATTTTGTCTTTCTACTTTTAATCCGTCCTCGCTTTAACACCTTCTGACAGCCTTCTTTTTATCTTTGCAGGATAAAGATCTATTCTGGAAAAGGAAGTCGCAGGATAAACCGGCCAAACTAGCAGACAAACTGGTGAGAGCACCTCGGGCTAAGTCCAAGGTCATCAAGAAATCTGCCAAGAAAAGAACCGCCGAGTCCCCTGATTCGACCAAAGATGTTGAAGACTCAGATGCAGAGGTAGAACTTGATTCACTTGGTTCACTTTTCATGCATCTTATTGACAATGATCTTTATCAGCATGATGCAGAAGCCAGCCGTGCTGACCATGTAGAGGTAATCTCCCTTTCCTCCAATTCAGATCATGCCAATACAAAAACTTCACCGCGCTGTCCGGAAAGTAAAACACTCACATCCTCTTGCTCATTTGGATCCACACTTTTCTTTGAAGACACAGCAACATGAAAGTCGTCGCACAATCCGGCACAACGGCCAGCAAGTCACTTCCTCCGGTTTACCAGACACCCCAATCCGGAAGCGTCATCTAGAGGTCTCTTATTCTTCTAACAAATCTTATCCCTTGGTGGTTGCTTCCGATACCCACTTAATCCGTCTGATTCGAATTATCAGGTAACTTCCAACTCATCTTCTGGCGACTCATCAACCACACAAATGCCTCCTCTCAAGACCGTCCCTGGGTGATTATGATATTTTAAGCTTTATCTTCTTGCACCGGTTTACCATATTAACCTCTATTTGCCATTTACAGCGCCAAAGCCTGACTCGTCAAAAAAGCAAAACTGAATATTCCCACTGAGGAATTTGATCCGGAGAGGACCTCAGAAGACGCTGGTGGAAACACTGATATTGCTATAGATGATCCTGTGCCACAAGGTCAAGACACTTATGTTGATCCGCCCGAAGCTAATCCGGCTAGTCCTCATGTTGATCCACCAAGCCCAGATGCCAATCCTCCAAGTCCTGCCGCTGATCCGCCAAGCCCAATCAAAGCCTCGGATAAACCAGCTAGCCCACATAAAACAACTGATGATGTTGTGATTACCGGGTTTGGCCATACTTCTCCTGGCAACCCTGTCGCTTTGTCAAAGCACAGTGCCAAAGAGGAATTTGCTGTTGTGGAGAAAGGCAAATGGAAGACTGATCTGTCCAGCTGTGTCAACCTCAATGCTCAGCAACTTCATTCTGGATTTCTGAACCGCCTATACATAAGCCGTGACTATGAGGCCGGTTTAGTCAACTTGATGAAGGAGCGCTATGAGGTAACTTCTATAAATCTTTCTTTGTGCTTTATAGTAATCCCATTGTAGCCCCCAAGGGCTGGTTTGTCTCTTTAAGATGGACCGGGACTTTGATAAGAAAAATTACAACTGTGTAGGCCCCAAGGGCCGGTTTACCTCTATGAGATGACCGGTTCTTTCTGTTGAAACATTTGACCTTGTTATATTCCAACAAATGGCTTGAAGCCATGCAATCCGAGATAGAATCCATGTATGAAAAGAAAGTGTGGACTTTGACAGACTTGCCCGATGAACGGCGAGCGATAGAAAACAAATGGATCTTTAAGAAGAAGACGGACGCAGATGGTAATGTTACCATCTATAAAGCTCGACCTGTCGCTAAAGGTTATCGACAAGTTCAAGGGGTTGACTATGATGAGACTTTCTCTCCCGTAGTGAAGCTAAAGTCCGTCTGAATCATGTTAGCAATTGCCGCATACTATGATTATGAGATATGGCAAATGGACGTCAAAACGGCATTCCTTAACGGCTATCTTAAGGAAGAACTATATATGATGCAGCCAGAAGGTTTTATCGATCCTAAGAATGCTAACAAGGTATGCAAGCTCCAGCGATCCATTTATGGGCTAGTGCAAGCATCTCGGAGTTGGAACATTCGCTTTGATGAGATGATCAAAGCGTTTGGGTTCATGCAGACTTATGGATAAGCCTGCGTTTACAAGAAAGTGAGTGGGAGCTCTGTAGCATTTCTCATATTATATGTAGATGACATACTTTTGATGGGAAATGATATAGAATTTTTGGACAGCATTAAGGCCTACTTGAATAAGTGTTTTTCAATGAAGGACCTTGGAGAATCTGCTTACATATTAGGCATCAAGATCTATAGGGATAGATCGAGACGCCTCATAGGTCTTTCACAAAGCACATACCTTGATAAGATATTGAAGAAGTTCAATATGGATCAGTCCAAGAAGGGTTTCTTGCCTGTGTTGCAAGGTGTGAAATTGAGCTCGACTCAATGCCCGACCACGGCAGAAGATAGAGAAAAGATGAGTGGCATCCCCTATGCCTCGGCTATAAGGTCTATTATGTATGCCATGCTGTGTACCAGACCTGATGTAAACCTTGCCGTAAGTTTTGTAGGAAGGTACCAAAGTAATCTTGGTATGGAACACTAGACAGTGGTCAAGAATATCCTGAAGTACCTGAAAAGGACTAAGGATATGTTTATCGTTTATGGAGGTGACGAAGAGCTCGTCGTAAAGGGTTATGTCGACGCGAGCTTCGACACAGATCTGGATGACTCTAAGTCACAAACCGGATACATGTATATTTTGAATGGAGGGGCAGTAAGCTGGTGCAGTTGCAAGCAAAGCGTCGTGGCGGGATCTACATGTGAAGCGGAGTACATGGCAGCCTCGGAGGCAGCGCATGAAGCAATCTGGATGAAGGAGTTCATCTCCGACCTAGGAGTCATACCCAATGCGTCGGGGCCGATCACTCTCTTCCGTGACAACACTGGAGCTATTGCCCTTGCCAAGGAGCCCAGGTTTCACAAGAAGACCAGGCACATCAAGCGTCGCTTCAACTCCATTCGTGAAAATGTTCAAGATGGAGACGTAGATATTTGCAAAGTGCATACGGATCTGAATGTCGCAGATCCGTTGACTAAACCTCTTCCACGAGCAAAACATGATCAACACCAGAACTCTATGGGTGTTCGATTCATCACAATGTAACTAGCTTATTGACTCTAGTGCAAGTGGGAGACTGTTGGAAATATGCCCTAGAGGCAATAATAAAATGGTTATTATTATATTTCCTTGTTCATGATAATTGTCTATTGTTCATGCTATAATTGTGTTATCCAGAAATCGTAATACATGTGTGAATACATAGACCACAACATGTCCCTAGTGAGCCTCTAGTTGACTAACTCGTTGATCAACAGATAGTCATGGTTTCCTGACTATGGACATTGGATGGCATTGATAACGGGATCACATCATTAGGAGAATGATGTGATGGACAAGACCCAATCCTAAGCATAGCACAAGATCGTGTAGTTCGTTTGCTAGAGCTTTCCCAATGTCAAGTATCATTTCCTTAGACCATGAGATCGTGTAACTCCCGGATGCCGTAGGAGTGCTTTGGGTGTACCAAACGTCACAACGTAACTGGGTGACTATAAAGTTATACTACAGGTATCCCCGAAAGTATCTGTTGGGTTGACACGGATCGAGACTGGGATTTGTCACTCCGTATGACGGAGAGGTATCTCTGGGCCCACTCGGTAATGCATCATCATAATGAGCTCAATGTGACCAAGTGTTTGGTCACGGGATCATGCATTGCGGTACAAGTAAAGTGACTTGCCGGTAACGAGATTGAACGAGGTATTGGGATACCGACGATCGAATCTCGAGCAAGTAACGTACCGATTGACAAAGGGAATTGTATACGGGATTACCTGAATCCTCGACATCGTGGTTCATTCAATGAGATCATCATGGAACATGTGGGAGCCAACATGGGTATCCAGATCCCGTTGTTGGTTATTGGCCGGAGAGCTGTCTCGGTCATGTCTGCGTGATTCCCGAACCCGTAGGGTCTACACACTTAAGGTTTGGTAATGCTATGGTTGTAGAGATATTAGTATGCGGTAACCTGAAAGTTGTTCGGTGTCCCGAATGAGATCACGGACGTCACGAGGAGTTCCGGAATGGTCCGGAGGTGAAGATTTGTATATAGGAAGTCCAGTTTCGGTCACCGGGAAAGTTTTGAGGGTCACCGGTATTGTACCGGGACCACCGGAAGGGTCTCGGGGGTCCACCGGGTGGGGCCACCTATCCTGGAGGGCCTCGTGGGCTCAAGAGGGAAGGGAACCAGCCCCTGGTGGGCTGGTGTGCCCCCTTTGGGCCTCCCCTGCGCCTAGGGTTGGAAACCCTAGGGGTGGGGGCGCCCCACTTGACTTGGGGGGCAAGTCCCCCCCCCTAGGCCGTCGCCCGCCCTTGAGATGGGATCTCTAGGGGGGCGGCGCACCCCCTAGGCCCCCTATATAAAGAGGGGGGAGGGCAGCCGCACCCTAGTCCCTGGCGCCTCCCTCTCCCCTCGTACCACCTCTCCCTCTCGCTGAGCTTGGCGAAGCCCTGCCGAGATCGCCGCTACTTCCACCACCACGCTGTTGTGCTACTGGATCTCCATCAACCTCTTCTTCCCCCTTGCTGGATCAAGAAGGAGGAGACGTCTTCCCCAACCGTACGTGTGTTGAACGTGGAGGTGTCGTCCGTTCGGCACTAGGATCTTCGGTGATTTGGATCACGACGAGTACGACTCCCTCAACCCCGTTCTCTTGAATGCTTCCGCTCGCGATCTGTAAGGGTATGTAGATGCACTCCTCTCTCTAGTTGCTAGATGACTCCATAGATTGATCTTGGTGAAGCGTAGAAATTTTTTATTTTCTGCAACGTTCCCGAACAGTGGCATCATGAGCTAGGTGTATGCGTAGTTTCTATGCACGAGTAGAACACAATCTTGTTGTGGGCGTAGATGTTGTCAATTTTCTTGCCACTACTAGTCTTATCTTGTTTCGGCGGCATCGTGGGATGAAGCGGCCCGGACCGACCTTACACGTACGCTTACGTGAGACAGGTTCCACCGACTGACATGCACTAGTTGCATAAGGTGGCTAGCGGGTGTCTGTCTCTCCCACTTTAGTCAGATCAGATTCGATGAAAAGGGTCCTTATGAAGGGTAAATAGAAATTGGCATATCATGTTGTGGTGTTGACGTAGGTAAGAAATGTTCTTGCTAGAACCCTATTGCAGCCACTTAAAAACATGCAACAACAATTAGAGGACGTCTAACTTGTTTTTGCGGCATATGCCTTGTGATGTGATATGGCCAAAAAGGATGTGATGAATGAATTATATGTGATGTATGAGATTGATCATGTTCTTGTAATAGGAATCACGACTTGCATGTCGATGAGTATGACAACCGGCAGGAGCCATAGGAGTTGTCTTAATTATTGTATGACCTGCGTGTCAATGAATAAACGCCATGTAATTACTTTATTTTATTGCTAAACCGTTAGCCATAGTAGTAGAAGTAATAGTTGGCGAACAACTTCATGGAGACACGATGATGGAGATCATGATGATGGAGATCATGGTGTCATGCCGGTCACGAAGATGATCATGGCACCCCGAAGATGGAGATCAAAGGAGCAATATGATATTGGCCATATCATGTCACTATTTGATTGCATGTGATGTTTATCATGTTTTTGCATCTTATTTGCTTAGAATGACGGTAGTAAATAAGATGATCCCTCATAATAATTTCAAGAAAGTGTTCCCCCTAACTGTGCACCGTTGGGAAAGTTCGTTGTTTCGAAGCACCACGTGATGATCGGGTGTGATAGATTCTAACGTTCACATACAATGGGTGTAAGACAGATTTACACATGCATAAACACTTAGCTTGACTTGACGAGCCTAGCATGTACAGACATGGCCTCGGAACACAAGAGACCAAAAGGTCGAACATGAGTCGTATAGAAGATACGATCAACATGGAGATGTTCACCGATGATGACTAGTCTGTCTCACGTGATGATTGGACATAGTCTAGTTGAGTCGGATCATGTATCACTTAGATGACTAGAGGGATGTCTAATCTGAGTGGGAGTTCATTAAATAATTTGATTAGATGAACTTAATTATCATGAACTTAGTCTAAAAACCTTTACGAAATGTCTTGTAGATCAAATGGCCCACGCTCATGTCAACCTCAACTTCAACGCGTTCCTAGAGAAAACCAAGCTGAAAGATGATGGCAGCAACTATACGGACTGGGTCCGGAACCTAAGGATCATCCTCATAGCTGCCAAGAAAGCATATGTCCTAGAAGCACCGCTAGGTGAAGCACCCATCCCAGAGAACCAAGACGTTATGAATGCTTGGCAGTCGCGTGCTGATGATTAGTCCCTCATTCAATGCGGCATGCTTTACATCTTAGAACCGGGGCTCCAAAAGCATTTTGAGCAACACGGAGCATATGAGATGTCTGAAGAGCTGAAAATGGTTTTCCAAGATCATGCCCGGGTCGAGAGATATGAAGTCTCCGACAAGTTCTACAGTTGTAAGATGGAGGAAAATAGTTCTGTCAGTGAGCACATACTCAAAATGTCTGGGTTGCACAACCGATTGTCCCAGCTGGACATTAACCTCCCGGACGAGGCGGTCATTGACAGAATCCTTCAGTCGCTCCCACCTAGCTACAAGAGCTTTGTGATGAACTATAATATGCAGGGGATGGTGAACACTATTCCTGAAGGATTTTCAATGCTGAAATCAGCAGAGGTGGAAATCAAAAAGGAACATCAAGTATTGATGGTCAATAAAACCACTAGTTTCAAGAAAGGCAAGGGTAAGAAGAACTTCAAGAAGGACGGCAAGGGAGTTGCCGCGCCCGGTAAACCAGTTGCCGGGAAGAAGCCAAAGAATGGACCCAAGCCTGAGACTGAGTGCTTTTATTGCAAAGGGAAGGGTCACTGGAAGCGGAACTGCCCCAAATACTTAGCGGACAAGAAGGTCGGCAACACTAAAGGTATATGTGATATACATGTAATCGATGTGTACCTTACCAGTACTCGTAGTAGCTCCTGGGTATTTGATACCGGTGCGGTTTCTCATATTTGTAACTCAAAACAGGAGCTGCGGAATAAGCGGAGACTGGCGAAGGACGAGGTGACGATGCGCGTCGGGAATGGTTCCAAGGTCGATGTGATCGCCGTCAGCATGCTACCTCTACATTTACCTACGGGATTAGTTTTAAACCTCAATAATTGTTATTTCGTGCCAGCTTTGAGCATGAACATTGTATCTAGATCTCGTTTAATACAAGATGGCTACTCATTTAAATCCGAGAATAATGGTTGTTCTATTTATATCAGAGATACGTTTTATGGTCATGCCCCGCTGGTCAATAGTTTATTCTTAATGAATCTCGAACGTGATGTTACACATATTTATAGTGTGAATACCAAAAGATGTAAGATTGATAATGATAGTCCCACATATCTGTGGCACTGCCGCCTTGGTCACATTGGTGTCAAACGCATGAAGAAGCTCCATACAGATGGACTTTTGGAGTCTCTTGATTTCGAATCATTTGACACGTGCGAACCATGTCTCATGGGTAAAATGACCAAGATTCCGTTCTCCGGAACAATGGAACGAGCAACCAACTTATTATAAATTATACATACTGATGTGTGCGGTCCAATGAGCGTTGAGGCTCGTGGTGGCTATCGTTATGTTCTCACTCTCACTGATGACTTAAGTAGATATGGGTATGTCTACTTGATGAAACACAAGTCTGAGACCTTTGAAAAGTTCAAGCAATTTCAGAATGAGGTAGAGAATCAACGTGACCAAAAAATAAAGTTATTACGATCAGATCATGGAGGAGAATATTTAAGTCACGAATTTGGTACGCACTTAAGGAAATGTGGAATCGTTTCACAACTCATGCCGCCTGGAACACCTCAACGTAACGGTGTGTCCGAACATCGTAATCGCACTCTATTGGATATGGTGTGATCTATGATGTCGCTCACCGATTTACCGCTATCATTTTGGGGATACGCTCTAGAGACAGCTACATTCACTTTAAATAGGGCACCATCTAAATCCGTTGAGACGACACTGTATGAATTATGGTTTGGCAAGAAACCTAAGCTGTTGTTTCTAAAAGTTTGGGGATGTGATGCTTATGTCAAGAAACTTCAACCTAAAAAGTTCGAACCCAAGTCGGACAAATGTGTCTTCATAGGATACCCTAAGGAAACCATTGGGTATATCTTCTACCTCAGATCCGAAGGCAAGATCTTTGTTGCCAAGAACGGGTCCTTTCTGGACAAAGAGTTTCTCTCGAAAGAAATAAGTGGGAGGAAAGTAGAACTCGATGAAGTACTACCTCTTGAACCGGAAAGTAGCGCAGCTCAGGAAAATGTTCCTGTGGTGCCTGCACCGACTAGAGAGGAAATTAATGATGATGATCAAGGTACTTCGGATAAAGTTACTACTGAACATCGTAGGTCCACAAGGACATGTTCCACACCAGAGTGGTATGGCAACCCTGTCCTGGAAATCATGCTGTTGGACAACGGTGAACCTTCAAACTATGAAGAAGCAATGGCGGGCCCAGATTCCAACAAATGGCTTGCAACCATGCAATCCGAGATAGGATCCATGTATGAAAACAAAGTGTGGACTTTGACAGACTTGCCCGATAATCGGTGAGCGATAGAAAACAAATGGATCTTTAATAAGAAGACGGACGCGGATGGTAATGTTACCATCTATAAAGCTCGACTTGTCGCTAAGGGTTATCTACAAGTTCAAGGGGTTGACTACGATGAGACTTTCTCTCCCGTAGCGAAGCTGAAGTCCGTCTGAATCATCTTAGCAATTGTCGCATACTATGATTATGAGATATGGCAAATGGACGTCAAAACGGCATTCCTTAACGGCTATCTTAAGGAAGAACTGTATATGATGCAGCCAAAAGGTTTTGTCCATCCTAAGAATGCTAACAAGGTATGCAAGCTCCAGCGATCCATTTATGGGCTGGTGCAAGCATCTCGGAGTTGGAACATTCGCTTTCATGAGATGATCAAAGCATTTGGGTTCATGCAGACTTATGGAGAAGCATGCGTTTACAAGAAAGTGAGTGGGAGCTCTGTAGCATTTCTCATATTATATGTAGATGACATACTATGGGAAATGATATAGAACTTTTGGACAGCATTAAGGCCTACTTGAATAAGTGTTTTTCAATGAAGGACCTTGGAGAAGCTGCTTACATATTAGGCATCAAGATCTATAGGGATAGATCAAGACGCCTCATAGGTCTTTCACAAAGCACATACCTTGATAAGATATTGAAGAAGTTCAATATGGATCAGGCAAAGAAGGGGTTCTTGCCTGTGTTGCAAGGTGTGAAATTGAGCTCGGCTCAATGCCCGACCACGGCAGAAGATAGAGAAAAGATGAGTGTCATCCCCTATGCCTCGGCTATAGGGTCTATTATGTATGCCATGCTGTGTACCAGACCTGATGTAAACCTTGCCGTAAGTTTGGTAGGAAGGTACCAAAGTAATCCCGACATGGAACACTGGACAGCGGTCAAGAATATCCTGAAGTACCTGAAAAGGACTAAGGATATGTTTCTCGTTTATGGAGGTGACGAAGAGCTCGTCGTAAAGGGTTACATCGACGCGAGCTTCCGCACAGATCTGGATGACTCTAAGTCACAAACCGGATACGTGTATATTTTGAATGGAGGGGCAGTAAGCTGGTGCAGTTGCAAGCAAAGTGTCGTGGCGGGATCTACATGTGAAGTGGAGTACATGGCATCCTCGGAGGCAGCGCATGAAGCAATCTGGATGAAGGAGTTCATCACCGACCTAGAGTCATACCCAATGCGTCGGGGCCGATCACTCTCTTCTGTGACAACACTGGAGCTATTGCCCTTGCCAAGGAGCCCAGGTTTCACACGAAGACCAGGCACATCAAGCGTCACTTCAACTCCATTCGTGAAAATGTTCAAGATGTAGATATTTGCAAAGTGCATAAGGATCTGAATGTCGCAGATCTGTTGACTAAACCTCTTCCACGAGCAAAACATGATCAACACCAGAACTCTATGGGTGTTCGATTCATCACAATGTAACTATATTATTGACTCTAGTGCAAGTGGGAGACTGTTGAAAATATGCCCTAGAGGCAATAATAAAATGGTTATTATTATATTTCCTTGTTCATGATAATTGTCTATTGTTCATGCTATAATTGTGTTATCCGGAAATCGTAATACATGTGTGAATACATAGACCACAACATGTCCCTAGTGAGCCTCTAGTTGACTAGCTCGTTGATCAACAGATAGTCGTGGTTTCCTGACTATGGACATTGGATGTCATTGATAACGGGATCACATCATTAGGAGAATGATGTGATGGACAAGACCCAATCTTAAGCATAGCACAAGATTGTGTAGTTCGTTTGCTAGAGCTTTTCCAATGTCAAGTATCATTTCCTTAGACCATGAGATCGTGTAACTCCCAGATGTCGTAGGAGTGCTTTGGGTGTACCAAATGTCACAACGTAACTGGGTGACTATAATGGTATACTGCAAGTATCCCCGAAAGTATCTGTTGGGTTGACACGGATCGAGACTGGGATTTGTCACTCCGTATGATGGAGAGGTATCTCTGGGCCCACTCGGTAATGCATCATCATAATGAGCTGAATGTGACCAAGTGTTTGGTCACGGGATCATGCATTACGGTACAAGTAATGGGACTTGCCGGTAACGAGATTGAACGAGGTATTGGGATACCGACAATCGAATCTCGGGCAAGTAACATACCGATTGACAAAGGGAATTGTATACAGGATTACCTGAATCCTTGACATCGTGGTTCATTCGATGAGATCGTCGTGGAACATGTGGGAGCCAACATGGGTATCCAGATCCTGCTGTTGGTTATTGGCCGGAGAGTTGTCTCGGTCATGTCTCAACGGCTTAGCAACGAGCATCCACTGCCTCAATGGCTTACCGCGAGAGAACGACAAACATATGCACCACAGCTTGCTAAACTCTGGGCTTTTATGGCCAATGGTTTAACTGGCATTGACTTTGTCTGTTGCTGGGTTTCATGGGGTATCTTGCCCTTAAGCCGTTGTACCAGATTGATGCATGAATATACTGGGGCTGTCAAAGATCCTCAACGGGACAGTGAAATACAGTTGATTGAAGATGAGGTCACTGAGACTGTTAAAAAGATGTTGGATGAACCGGTAACTGAGTGCAACAAGACCGGGCTGCGTCCCTTTTATGCTTCCAACAAACCACCAGTAGTAAGATTTTGTCTTTCTACTTTTAATCCGTCCTTGTTTTAACACTTTCTGATAGCCTTCTTTTTATCTTTGCAGGATAAAGATGTATTCCGTAAAAGGAAGTCGCAGGATAAACCGGCCAAACCAGCAGACAAACTGGTGAGAGCACCTCGGGCTAAGTCCAAGGTCATCAAGAAATCTGCCAAGAAAAGAACCGCCGAGTCCCCTGATCCGGCCGAAGATGTTGAAGACTCAGATGCAGAGGTAGAACTTGATTCACTTGGTTCACTTTTCATGCATCTTATTGACAATGATCTTTATCAGGATGATGCAGAAGCCAGCCGTGCTGACCATGTAGAGGTAATCTCCCTTTCCTCCGATTCAGATCATGCCAATACAAAAACTTCATCGCGCTGTCCGGAAAGTAAAACACTCACATCCTCTTGCTCATTTGGATCCACACTTTTCTTTGAAGACACAGCAACATGAAAGTTGTCGCACAACCCAGCACAGCGGCCAGCAAGTCACTTCCTCCGGTTTACCAGACACCCCAATCCGGAAGCGTCGTCCAGAGGTCTCTTATTCTTCTAACAAATCTTATCCCTTGGCTGGTTGCTTCCGATACCCACTTAATCCGTCTGATTCGAATTATCAGGTAACTTCCAACTCATCTTCTGGCGACTCATCAACCACACAAATGCCTCCTCTCAAGACCGTCCCTGGGTGAGTATGATATTTTAAGCTTTATCTTCTTGCACCGGTTTATCATATTAACCTCTATTTGCCATTTACAGCGCCAAAGCCCGACTCAGCAAAAAAGCAAAACTGAATATTCCCACTGAGGAATTTGATCCGGAGAGGACCTCAGAAGACGCTGGTGGAAACACTAATATTGCTATAGATGATCCTGTGCCACAAGGTCAAGACACTTATGTTGATCCGCCCGAAGCTAATCTGGCTAGTCCTCATGTTGATCCACCAAGCCCAATTGCCAATCCTCCCAGTCTTGCCACTGATCCGCCAAGCCCAATCAAAGCCTCGGATAAACCGGCTAGCCCACATAAAACAACTGATGATGTTGTGATTACCGGGTTTGGCCATACTTCTCCTGGCAACCCTGTCGCTTTGTCAAAGCACAGTGCCAAAGAGGAATTTGCTGCTATGGAGAAAGGCAAATGGAAGACTGATATGTCCAACTATGTCAACCTCAATGCTCAGCAACTTCATTCTGGATTTCTGAACCGCCTGTACATAAGTCGTGACTATGAGGCCGGTTTAGTCAACTTGATAAAGGAGCGCTATGAGGTAACTTCTATAAATCTTTCTCTGTGCTTTATAATAATCCCATTGTAGCCCCCAAGGGGCGGTTTGTCTCTTTAAGATGGACCGAGACTTTGATAAGAAAAACTGCAACTGTGTAGGCCCCAAGGGCCGGTTTACCTCTGTGAGATGAACCGGGTCTTTCTGTTGAAACGTTTAACCTTGTTATATTCCTTCACATCCGGTTGATCTGCTCAATTAAACATTAGCCCCCAAGTGCCATGATTAATACTTGTATTGAGCCTTGGGACTTGAAAATGTCAATTAAGAAGCAATCCGCATTAGCCACCAAGTTCCAAGTGTATGGCTGGATGTACCCTATTGAAAGGCGGCTAGGCACTTTCAAGGGCTATGTTAGGAATAGAGCTAGACCCGAGGGTTCCATTGCAGAGGCCTACATTGCTACAGAAGCATTGACATTCTGCTCAAAATACATTGAAATAGCTGATCAGCTTAGCAAAGAGGTGGGTGAAGACAATCCCAGGCTCAATGTTTTCGATTATTCTGTTCGAGTTATAGGGAAGAGTCGACAAGAGGACAAACCTAAAGATTTGGACAAAATAGTTTGGTATGTGTTGAATAACTGTCCTGAGATACTACTGTATATCAAGGAAGTGCTAAGTACTGCAGCTTATACATCATAATCTAATAAACTTGTAGCACATTCTTTTATATTTAGATGTTTGATGCAATCACTATGTTGTGTAGCATCTACAAAAATGAGTTACTGCCGCAAAATCCAAGAAACATTGACAAACTGGTTATGGCAGGATTTGCGAAATGGTTCAAGAGCCATGTAAGCTTTTGAATTGCACTGTCAGCTTTTTTAATATATTGAGTACATAAGATGATCAACTTGTCTATTTTCTAACCATAGGTTAAGAAGAAGTGGAAGGATGTGTAGGCAGTTGATGATGCCCTTTACTCACTAGCAATGGGTCCTGATACTCAGGTAAGACATTATGAATCTTGCGTTCTTGGAGATGTGCGCTACAATACCCTTGCACGAGACGAAGGCAGGAAGACACAAAACAGTGCCATCATGAGCACAGATACGTATGACAAAGAGACAACTGAAATGTATGCTAACATAACAGACATTGTTTAGTTGCAGTATATCTCCAGTTTCGAGGATCATCAGCGTGTGGTTCTGTTGTGCTGTTGTTGGTATAATCTGTTTTCCAGAATCGCAAAACCCAGAGTTGATGATTATTTCAAATCCATCAATTTCAAGGCGGCGTACCAGACCAACGAGCCTTTTATTTTGGCAAATCAAGCAACACAGATATTTTTCTTGGAAGACACATTTGCACGTAGCGATGACTAGAGAGTATTGCAAAGGTTTGAGCAGAGGAATTCGTTGAATGAAGTTGCACAACAAGATGATGCTTACACTGCTCCTGATGTACAAGATAACACAGATGTTCCTAATATCTTTGAGAACCATCACGTCAATGATGCCGGCGAAAAGATTGTCTGTCGTGCTGTGGACATATAAGAGGTTATCAAGAAGAAGCCAACGTTCGAGGACGTTGAGGACGAAGAAGAAGATGACACCATGGGGAATTACGATTCAGACTGATACACATGGCGAAGATGTTGACGCTGCTGCTGATGATGATGATTACATTGCTTTTGTCGTATTTGCCTGTCAGAAGACATTTTTTATCTACTATGTGAAATTGTGTTTGCTATGACAACTGAAACCTGATGAACATGTTGTTTAGTATTTTGTTGTGAGAACATCACTTGTTATGTATGCTGATTTGTGTTTGATGATTATATGACGACTAAAACATGATGACATTGTTGTTTAGTTGTACTCATATTTGGCTATGAAACTTGAATTTGTTGTTGGACTGCAATTTGCTCGACGTCTTCGAATGAGAACAAAGCTGGCCCGATTGGGCCTCTGCTAATTTATTTATTTATTACGAAAAGGGCCTATGCTATTTATTTATTTATGAGCAAAAGGGATACCCACTGATTGTTGGGGAACATAGTAATTTAAAAATTTTCCTACGCACACGCAAGATCATGGTGATGCATAGCAACGAGAGGGGAGAGTGTTGTCCACATACCCTCGTAGACCGAAAGCGGAAGCGTTATGATAACGCGGTTGATGTAGTCGTACGTCTTCATGATCCGACCGATCCAAGTACCGAACGCACGGCACCTCCGAGTTCTGCACACGTTCAGCTCGATGACGTCCCTCGAACTCCGATCCAGCCGAGCTTTGAGGGAGAATTCTGTCAGCACGACGGTATGGTGACGATGATGATGTTCTACCAACGCAGGGCTTCGCCTAAGCACCGCTACAATATTATCAAGGTGGAATATGGTGGAGGGGGCCACCGCACACGGCTAAGAGATCAAGCGATCAATTGTTGTGTCTATGGGGTGCCCCCTGCCCTCGTATATAAAGGAGCAAGGGGGGAGACATCCGGCCTAGGAGGAGGGCGGGCCAAGGGGGGAGTCCTACTCCCACCGAGAGTAGGACTCCTCCTATCCTTGTTGGAGTAGGGGAGAAGGAAAGAGGGGGAGAGGAAGAAGGAAAAGGGGCTGCGCCCCTTATCCAATTCGGACCAGAGGGGGGGCGCACGCCTCCTTCCTTTTAGCCTCTCTCCTCTATTCCTGTATAGCCCAATAAGGCCCATATACTCCTCGGCAAATTCCCGTAACTCTCCGGTACTCCGAAAAATACCCGAATCACTCGAAGCCTTCCCGAAGTTCGAATATAGTCGTCCAATATATTGATCTTTACGTCTCGACCATTTCGATACTCCTCGTCATGTCCCCGATCTCATCCGGGACTCCGAACTCCTTCGGTACATCAAAACACACAAACTCATAATATAACTGTCATCGAAACCTTAAGCGTGCGAACCCTGCGGGTTCGAGAACTATGTAGACATGACCGAGACACGTTTCCGGTCAATAACCAATAGAGGAACCTGGATGCTCATATTGGCTCCTACATATTCTACGAAGATCTTTATCGGTCAAACCGCATAACAACATACGTTGTTCCCTTTGTCATCGGTATGTTACTTGCCCGAGATTTGATCGTCGGTATCTCAATACCTAGTTCAATCTTGTTACCGGCAAGTCTCTTTACTCGTTATGTAATACATCATCTCGCAACTAACTTATTAGTCACATTGCTTGCAAGGCTTATAGTGATGTGCATTACCGAGAGGGGCTAGAGATACCTCTCCGACAATCGGAGTGACAAATCCTAATCTTGAAATACGCCGACCCAACAAGTACCTTCGGAGACACCTGTAGAGCACCTTTCTAATCACCCAGTTACGTTGTGACGTTTGGTGGCACACAAAGTGTTCCTCCGGTAAACGGGAGTTGCATAATCTCATAGTCAAAGGAACATGTATAAGTCATGAAGAAAGCAGTAGCAACATACTAAACAATCAAGTGCTAAGCTACGGAATGCGTCAAGTCAATCACATCATTCTCTCAATGATGTGATATCGTTAATCAAATGACAACTCTTTTGTCCATGACAAGGAAACATAACCATCATTGATAAACAAGCTAGGCAAGTAGAGGCATACTAGTGACACTCAGTTTGTCTATGTATTCACACATGTATCATGTTTCCGGTTAATACAATTCTAGCATGAATAATAAACATTTATCATGATGTAAGGAAATAAATAATAACTTTATTATTGCCTCTAGGGCATATTTCCTTCAGTCTCCCACTTGCACAAGAGTCAATAATCTAGTTCACATCACCATGTGATTTAACACCAATATTCACATCTGTATGTGATTAACACCCATAGTTCACATCGTCATGTGATCAACACCCAAAAGGGTTTACTAGAGTCAATAATCTAGTTCACATCGCTATGTGATTAACACCCCAAAGAGTACTAAGGTATGATCATGTTTTGCTAGTGAGAGAAGTTTAGTCAACGGGTCTGTCACATTCAGAGCCGTATGTATTTTGCAAATATTTTATGTCTACAATGCTCTGCATGGAGCTACTCTAGCTAATTGCTCCCACTTTCAATATGTATCCAGATAGAGACTTAGAGTCATCTGGATTGGTGTAAAAGCTTGCACCGATGTAACTCTTTATGACGGGCTCTTTTATCATCTCCATAATCGAGAAATATTTCCTTAGTCCTCACTAAGGATATTCTTGAGCGTTGTCCAGTGATCTACTCTTAGATCACTATTGTACTCCCTTGCCAAACCAGGGCAGAGTATACAATAGGTCTGGTCCATAGCATGGCATACTTTTATAGAACCTATGACTGATGCATAGGGAATGACTTTCATTCTCTTTCTATTTTCTTCCATGGTCGGGATTTGAGTCTTACTCAATTTCATACCTTTGCAACACACGCAAGAACTCTTTCTTTGACTGTTCCATTTTGAACTACTTCAAAATCTTGTCAAGGTGTGTACTCATTGAAAATCTTATCAAGTGTCTTGATCTATCTCAATAGATCTTGATGCTCAATATGTAAGTAGCTTTACTGAGGTCTTTCTTTTAAAGAACTCCTTTCAAACACTTCTTTATGCTTTCCAGAAAAATTCTACATCATTTCTAATCAACAATATGTCACTCACATATACTTATCAGAAAGGCTGTAGTGCTCCCACTCACTTTATTATAAATACAGGCCTTTCCAAAAGTCTGTATAAAACCATATGCTTTGATCAACTCATCAAAGCGTATATTCCAACTCCGAGATGCTTGCACCAGTCCATTGATGGATTGCTGGAGCTTGCACATTTTGTTAGCACCTTTCGGATCGACAAAACCTTCTGGTTGCATCATATACAACTCTTCTTTAATAAATCCATTAAGGAATGCAGTTTTGACATCCATTTGCCAAATTTCATAAAATGTGGCAATTGCTAACATGATTCGGACAGACTTTAAGCACCGTTACGAGTGAGAAAATCTCATTGTATTCAACACCTTGAACTTGTCAAAAAACTTTTTGCGACAAGTCAAGCTTTGTAGATAGTAACACTACTATCAGCGTTTATCTTCCTCTTGAAGATCCATTTATTTTCTATGACTTGTCGATCATCGGGCAAGACAACCAAAGTCCACACTTTGTTTTCATACATGGATCCCATCTCAAATTTCATGGCCTCAAGCCATTTCGCGGAATCTGGGCTCATCATCGCTTCCTCATAGTTCGCAGGTTCATCATGGTCTAGTAACATGACTTCAGAACAGGATTACCGTACCACTCTGGTGCGGATCTTATTCTGGAAGACCTATGAGGTTCTGTAGTAACTTGATCTGAAGTTTTAGGATCATCATCTTTAGCTTCCTCACTAATTGGTGTAGGAATCACTGAAACTGATTTCTATGATGAATTACTTTCCAATAAGGGAGTAGGTACAGTTACCTCATCAAGTTCTACTTTCCTCCCACTCACTTCTTTCGAGAGAAACTCCTTCTCTAGAAAGGATCCATCTTAGCAACGAATAACTTGCCTTCGGATCTGTGATAGAAGGTGTACCCAATAGTTACCTTTGGGTATTCTATGAAGACGCACTTCTCCGATTTGGGTTCGAGCTTATCAGGTTGAAACTTTTTCACATAAGCATCGCAGCCCCAAACTTTAAGAAACGACAACTTTGGTTTCTTGCCAAACCACGGTTCATAAGGCGTCGTCTCAACGGATTTCGACGGTGCCCTTTTTAAAGCAAATGCAGCTGTCTCTAATGCATAACCCCGAAATGATAGTGGTAAATCAGTAAGAGACATCATAGATTGTACTATATCCAATAAAGTACGGTTACGACACACCATTACGCTGTGGTGTTCCATGTGGCATGAGCTGTGAAACTATTCCACGTTGTTTTAAATGAAGGCCAAACTCATAACTCAAATATTCTCCACGATCAGATTGTAGAAACTTTATTTTCTTGTTACGATGATTCTCCACTTCACTCTGAAATTCTTTGAACTTTTCAAATATTTCAGACTTGTGTTTCATTAAGTAGATATACTCATATCTGCTCAAATCATTTGTGAAGGTCAGAAAATAACGATACCTGCCACGAGCATCAACACTCATTGGACCACATACATCGGTATGTACTATTTCCAACAATTCAGTAGCTCGTTCCATTGTTCCGGAGCACGGAGTTTTACTAATCTTGCCCGAAAGGCATAGTTCGCAAGCATCAAATGATTCATAATCAAGTGATTCCAAAAGTCCATCTTAATGGAGTTTCTTCATGCGCCTTACACCGATATGACCCAAACGGCAGTGCCACAAATAAGTTGCACTATCATTATCAACTTTGCATCTTTTGGCATCAATATTATAAATATATGTATCACTACGATTGAGATCCAACAAACTTTTTTTATTGGGTGTATGACCATCGAAGGTTTTATTCATACAAACAGAACAACAATTATTCTCTGACTTTAAATGAATAACCGTATTGCAATGAACATGATCAAATCATATTTATGCTCAACGCAAACGCCAAATAACATTTATTTAGGTTTAACACTAATCCCGAAAGTATAGGGTGTGTGCGATTATGATCATATCAATCTTGAACCACTTCCAACACACATCGTTACTTCACCCTCAACTAGTCTCTATTTATTCTGTAACTCCTGTTTCGAGTTACTAATATTAGCAACCGAACAAGTATCAAATACTCAGGAGCTACTATAAACACTAGTAAGGTACACATCAATATCATGTATATCAAATATACCCTTGTTCACTTTGCCATCCTTCTTATCCACCAAATATTCAGGGTATTTCCGCTTCTAGTGACCATTTCTTTTGCAGTAGAAGCACTCAGTTTCAGGCTTTGGTTCAGCTTTGGGCTCCTTCACGGGAGTGACAACTTGCTTTCCATTCTACTTGAAGTTCCCTTTCTTTCCCTTTGCTCTTTTCTAGAAACTAGTGGTCTTGTCAATCATCAACACTTGATGCTCTTTTCTTGATTTCTACCTTCGTCGGTTTCAGTATCACGAAAAACTCGGGAATCATTTTCATCATCCCTTGCATTATAGTTCATCACGAAGTTCCAGTAACTTGGTGATGGTGACTAGAGAACTCTGCCAATCACTATCTTATCTGGAAGATTAACTCCCACTTGATTCAAGCAATTGTAGTACTTAGACAATCTAAGCACTTGCTCACTAGTTGAGCAATTTTCCTCCATCTTTTAGGCGAAGTATTTGTCAGAGGTCTCATACCTCTTGACATGGGCATGAGTCTGAAATATCAATTTCATCTCATGGAACATCTCATATGTTCCCTGACATTTCAAAAACGTTTTTGTAGTCCCGGTTCTAAGCCATAAAACATGGTGCACAAAACTATCAAGTACTCATCATATTGAGCTAGCCAAACGTTCATAATGTCTGCATCTGCTCCTGCAATAGGTCCGTCACCTAGCGGTGTATCAAGGACATAATTCTTATGTGAAGCAATGAGGATAAACCTCAGATCAGGGACCAAGTCCGCATCATTGCTACTAACATCTTTCAACATAGTTTTTCTCTAGGAACATATCAAAAACATAGGGAAGTAATAACGCGAGCTATTGATCTACAACATAATTTGCAAAATACTACTAGGACTAAGTTCATGATAAATTTAAGTTCAATTAATCATATTACTTAAGAAATCCCACTTAGATAGACATCCCCCTAGTCATCTAAGTGATCACGTGATCCAAATCAACTAAACCATAACCGATCATCACGTGAGATGGAGTAGTTTTCAATGGTGAACATCACTATGTTGATCATATCTACTATATGATTCACGCTCAACCTTTTGGTCTCCAGTGTTCCGAGGCCATATCTGCGTATGCTTGGCTCGTCAAGTTTAACCTGAGTATTCCGCGTGTGCAAAACTGGCTTGCACCCGTTGTAGATGGACGTAGAGCTTATCACACCCGATCATCACGTGGTGTCTGGGCACGACAAACTTTGGCAACGGTGCATACTCAGGGAGAACACTTTTATCTTGAAATTTAGTGAGAGATCATCTTATAATGCTACCGTCAATCAAAACCATATAAGATGTATAAAAGATAAACATCATATGCAATCAAAAAATATGTGACATGATATGGCCATCATCATCTTGTGCCTTTGATCTTCATCTCCAAAGCATCGTCATGATCTCCATCGTCATCGGCATGACACTATGATCTCCATCATCTTGATCTATATCAATGTGTCGTCACATGGTCGTCTTAACAACTATTGCTCTTGCAACTATTGCTATCGCATAGCGATAAAGTAAAGAAATTATTTGGCACTTGCATCTTATGCAACAAAGAGACAACCATAGGGCTTCTGCCAGTTGCCGATAACTTCAACAAAACATGATCATCTCATACAACAACTTATATCTCATCACGTCTTGACCATATCACATCACGACATGCCCTGCAAAAACAAGTTCAACGTCCACTAATTTGTTGTTGCAAGTTTTACGTGGCTGCTACAGGCTGAGCAAGAACCGTTCTTACCTACGCATCAAAACCACAACGATAGTTCGTCAAGTTTGTGTTGTTTTAACCTTCTCAAGGACCGGGCGTAGCCACACTCGGTTCAACTAAAGTTGGAGAAACTGACACCCGCCAGCCACCTATGTGCAAAGCACGTCGGTAGAACCAGTCTCGCGTAAGCGTACGCGTAATGTCGGTCTGGGCGGCTTCATCCAACAATACCGCCAAACCAAAGTATGACATGCTGGTAAGCAGTATGACTTGTATCACCCAAAACTCACTTGTGTTCTACTCGTGCATATAACATCTACGCATAAAACCTAGGCTCGGATGCCACTGTTGGGGAACGTAGTAATTTCAAAATTTTCCTACGCACACACAGGATCATGGTGATGCACAGCAACGAGAGGGGAGAGTGTTGTCCATGTACCCTAGTAGACTGAAAGCAGAAGCGTTATGATAACGCGGTTGATGTAGTCATATGTTTTCATGATCCGACCAATCCAAGTATTGAACGCACGGCACCTCTGAGTTCTGCACGCGTTCAGCTCGATGACGTCCCTCAAACTCCGATCCAGTCGAGCTTTGAGGGAGAATTCCGTCAGCATGACGGCGTGGTGACGATGATGATATTATACCGACGCAGGGCTTCGCCTAAGCACCGCTACGATATTATCGAGGTGGAATATGGTGGAGGGGGGCACCGCACACGGCTAAGAGATCAAGAGATCAATTGTTGTGTCTATGGGGTGCCCCCCTGCCCCCGTATATAAAGGAGCAAGGGGGGAGATGGCCGGCCTAGGAGGAGGGCGCGCCAAGGTGGGAGTCCTACTCCCACCGAGAGTAGGACTCCTCCTTTCCTTGTTGGAGCAGGGGAGAAGGAAAGACGGGGAGAGGAAGAAGGAAAAGGGGTTGCGCCCCTTGTCCAATTCGGACCAGAGGGGGGGGGCGCACTCCTCCTTCCCTTTGGCCTCTCTCCTCTATTCCCGTATGGCCCAATAAGGCCTATATACTCCCCGGCAAATTCCCGTAACTCTCCGGTACTCCGAAAAATACCCGAATCACTCGGAACCTTTCCAAAGTCCGAATATAGTCGTCCAATATATCAAGCTTTACGTCTCGACCATTTTGAGACTCCTCGTCATGTCCCTATCGCATACGGGACTCCGAACTCCTTCGGTACATCAAAACACATAAACTCATAATATAACTGTCATCGAAACCTTAAGCGTGCGAACCCTACGGGTTCGAGAACTATGTAGACATGACCGAGACACGTTTCCGGTCAATAACCAATAGCGGAACCTGGATGCTCATATTGGCTCCTACATATTCTACGAAGATCTTTATCGGTCAAACCGCATAACAACATACGTTGTTCCCTTTGTCATCGGTATGTTACTTGCCCGAGATTTGATCGTCGGTATCTCAATACCTAGTTCAATCTCATTACCGGCAAGTCCCTTTACTCATTATGTAATACATCATCTCGCAACTAACTCATTAGTCACATTGCTTGCAAGGCTTATAGTGATGTGCATTACCGAGAGGGCCCAGAGATACCTCTCCGACAATCGGACTGACAAATCCTAATCTCGAAATACGCCAACCCAACAAGTACCTTCGGAGACACCTGTAGAGCACCTTTATAATCACCCAGTTATGTTGTGACGTTTGGTGGCACACAAAGTGTTCCTCCGGTAAACGGGAGTTGCATAATCTCATAGTCACTAGAACATGTATAAGTCACGAAGAAAGCAGTAGCAACATACTAAACGATCAAGTGCTAAGCTAACGGAATGGGTCAAGTCAATCACATCATTCTCTCAATGTCATGATCCCATTAATCAAATGACCATCTTTGATAAACGAGCTAGTCAAGTAGAGGCATACTAGTGACACTCAGTTTGTCTATGTATTCACACATGTATCATGTTTCCGGTTAATATAATTCTAGCATGAATAATAAACATTTATCATGATGTAAGGAAATAAATAATAACTTTATTATTGCCTCTAGGGCATATTTCCTTCACTGCTATCTGTTAATATAAATCATTAGATGTTCACAACACTATGCCCAGCCTGCTACACAAGTTTTATTCATTACTAGTTTTAGCAAAGTGCTCATGTCATAGCCACTGAATACATCACGAGTGCTACATACACTGCAAATAAGAAGACAATCATCCTACAGAGCACATCGATTTTTCCCATTATCTTCACAAGATCTTTCGTCTCCTCATTGCTTTCAAGGCCGTTCAACAGCTTTTGCTTGGCCATGATCAGAGGAACCGCATCTTTAACCTTCCGCTCTGCATCTTGCTCTTCTGTCGTTCCTTCAGTTACTTGTCCAACACCCCAACCTGCTGGTATTGGGATTCCTCAGCTAACCAAATAATCAGCGTAGTTGCATTCCCCCACATCAGCAACTTCCCAGAAATACAAATCACACGAATCTTCCCTTTTCTGCACGAATCCAATTGGAAGATCATCAACCAAACTATTAAAAATATCAACAAATGAAAGCAGCAGAACACACTTAAACATATTATTACCCCATGATTCGGGCATTTGTAGAAGACTCGGCCAGGGTTGAGGATTGTGGTTGAGACGCGACGGATGACTCTGTGTGATTTGCTGTTGTGGGACCACACCAACGGCAGCGGGTTCGAATGAGCAACCGGCTGCGGTGCGCATGCCGGCGGAGGTGTGATGAGACCCACAGGCGATGGTACGGGTGGCGACTTGGCGCATATCTGGTTGTTGCCTACTGAACAGCAGGTGGACGAGCAGTCAGCGAACATGGTTGTTGCGGCCAGAGCTTCTGATGCTAGGCAGAGTAGGTAGAGAAGAGGAGAAGCGAACGTTGGATATGTCAGTTTCATTACTTGCAGAGTAGCATAGCACCATATATAGTCATAGTCTAGGTTTGGATTCGAACCAGCTACATGTGCACGTCTCTCTTTTTTCTAAAACTCAGCAACGTCTCTTTACTGGTACACTAGCTTGTTATGTACGCCTTCTCAAGTCTTTGATTTTCTTTCCCTTTTTTGCAAGCAAGGAAGGCGGACAAAATCGAGAGTTCCTGGGACTCAAACCCAAGACCTCTCGGTTGAAAACCAAGGGTGCTAGTCACTTATGTGGCGAATGTTCCCTGGGAGGAGGATGACAGACGAACGCGTTTTCCTCGCTGTTTTAGTTGCGACACAAGATCGAACGGTCGCAGTTTCGGGAATGTTATTAGGTGAACGAGCCCAGATTTCTTTTCTTCCTTATATATAAAAAAGTATGCTACTTGGTGTCGCCTTAGTCAACTAATGACTGTGCCAACCTTGACTGTTGGATTGACATTCAACGTCTGTCATGTTTCTTCAGTATCTTCTTCCTCGAGCCTCCAAAGCCAAACCAGCACCGGTGGGACCGCCTGCTCCCGCCTCCCACGGCTGGCTGTGGTGCCACGCACGCATCGTGGCCACATTGCACCCTAAAACTTTGCGCATCTTACCCGGCTCCTGTCCGTCCCTGTTTGAGGCCTCACCTTCGTCCTCCGCCTTGGTTCGCTCGCCGCGATGCCGCCCTCTGTGTTGTCAACATGGTCAACAAACGAGAGGAATAAGGAGATGACTATACATGGTGAGGATGACAGTAGGGCCCAGCAGCGCGCGCAGTAATTTTGTTTTTTCGGGACGGAGAAGGGCATCAATTGGGTTGTGCGGGAGTTGTGGCCCGTCTAGCCCAGGCTTTTATTTCATATGTTTAGCACATGACCAGCCCAGTTTGTTTTGTTTTCTTTCTGAAAATGGCTAGCCAGCTATTTTGTTTTTTGCAGAATAACCAACTTAGGCCTACTTGCTTTTCTACGCCCTGCTGGGCCGGAAATCTTTCAAGACGAGGAGGGATGCATTTTTCCCAGAAAATGGGCTATAAGTAATAAGAAATGGGCGATAAGTAATAATAAATGGGCTGTAAAATGAAAAAACTACAGCAAATAGGCAATCAAAATACTTTTTTCTTTCGGATTTTGATATTTTAAACTTCATTATTTTTGTGCGGGTAAAATTTCATTGAATTTAAATTAAGGTATATTTAGTTTTAAAATTAATTTGAATCTGGCTAGAAATTTCAGGATGTATGCTGTTTGGGATAGATTTGGAGGCTGGCTTGTGGGTCTACTAGGTTGACGTGTATGAAAGGCTTTGTCAACTTAGTCCAAAAACGATTCTAGTAGCAGTGACCGTTGGGCGTGCTGCTTCTTCAATATCTGATCTTCTTGCTCCAGCCGCCCAGACCAGCGCCAGTTGGACTGCCTGCTCCTGCCTCCCATGGTCAGCTGTGCTACCGCACAGGCCGCACCGCCCCATCCTACTCCATTGCTAGCCAGGACATTCCTCTACACACCCACACCTCCTGTTATTTTCCGGCGACGGCGGCCTGGTCCAGTAAACCCTCGTACTCCCCACCGCATGGGAAACAATTGTCGAGTCTTCCCTGGCTCCATGTCTTTCCCTTCCTAGGCCTCGCCATCGTTCACCGCCATGGTGCTCACGGCGCGGCCTGGTCAACATGCTCAACGAACAACATCCACCGGACGTGGACTGTACGTGGAGAGGTTGACAGCTGGGTCCACCGCCGGACACAAGGAAATGCCTCCTTATTACACGCAAAATAATGATTCCTCCACCTGACTCTGGGACCCACCGGAAGGACCTCTGTATTTCACGACAAAACGTGCCCCCCGCTGACAGGTTGGACCCACCAGCTATCTTCGCACGCAAGGAAGTGCCTCCTTATTACGCACAAAAAAATGAATACTCCCCCTGCTAGCTAGAACCCACCATAGTGGGTGGCTAACTTGTGGGCCTACCAAGTTGACAGGGACGGAGGGCTTTGTCAACTTAGTCAATATGAACGATTCTAGCTCCAGTTACCATAAGATGTTCATCCAACGGCCGTAGTGCTTCTTTAACCTCTGGTCTTCTTGCTCCAGCCGCCCAAACTAGCGCCGGTCGTGCCGCATGCTCCTGCCTCCCGTGGCCGGCTGTGATGCCGCAGAGGCCTCACCGCCCCCTACTACTACCACCGCTGGCCAGGACATCCCTCTACTCACCCACACCCCCTGTTATTCTGCAGCGACGGCAGCCTCACAGCACAGCCGAACCAGTGAACTCTCGTACTCCTCTCCGCGTGGGCATCACTATCGCGTCTTCACTCCGCTTCGTCGCCTTTCTAGGCCTCGCCATCGTCCACTGCCTTGGTGCTCTCGGCGCGGCATGGTCAATGTGGTCAACGACCGACTTCCATCGAAAGAGTACTGTACGTGGAGAGGCTGACAGCTGGGTCCACGGCCGCAGCAAGGAAGTGCCTCCTTATTACGCGAAAAATAATGATTCCTCCACCTAACAGCAGGGACCCACCAGACGGGCAACCATATTTCACGAAAAAAATGTTTCCCCCTGACTGTTGGGACCCACCAGCTACATCTTCGCACGCAAGGAAGTGCGTCCGGGCAAAAAAACGATTTGCCCCCTGACTGCTGGGACCCACCAGCTATATCTTCACACGCAAGGAAGTACCTGACAGTTGGGACCCACCTGGTCCAAGCGTACATAGCGTTGTCATTCTGGTCACGAACGTGTACGTACATACTGGTCGATGTATATGGTGTGATCTATGATGTCGCTCACCGATTTACCGCTATCATTTTGGGGATACGCTCTAGAGACAGCTACATTCACTTTAAATAGGGCACCATCTAAATCCGTTGAGACGACACCGTATGAATTATGGTTTGGCAAGAAACCTAAGCTGTTGTTTCTAAAAGTTTGGGGATGTGATGCTTATGTCAAGAAACTTCAACCTAAAAAGCTCGAACCCAAGTCGGAAAAATGTGTCTTCATAGGATACCCTAAGGAAACCATTGGGTATATCTTCTACCTCAAATCCGAAGGCAAGATCTTTGTTGCCAAGAACGGGTCCTTTCTGGACAAACAGTTTCTCTCGAAAGAAATAAGTGGGAGGAAAGTAGAACTCGATGAAGTACTGCCTCTTGAACCGGAAAGTAGCGCAGCTCAGGAAAATGTTCCTGTGGTGCCTGCACCGACTAGAGAGGAAATTAATGATGATGATTAAGGTACTTCGGATCAAGTTACTACTGAACATCGTAGGTCCACAAGGACATGTTCCACACCAGAGTGGTATAGCAACCCTGTCCTGGAAATCATGTTGTTGGACAACGGTGAACCTTCAAACTATGAAGAAGCAATGGCGGGCCTAGATTCCAACAAATGGCTTGCAGCCATGCAATCCGAGATAGGATCCATGTATGAAAACAAAGTGTGGACTTTGACAGACTTGCCCGATAATCGGCGAGCGATAGAAAACAAATGGATCTTTAATAAGAAGACGGACGCGGATGGTAATGTTACCATCTATAAAGCTCGACTTATCGCTAAGGGTTATCTACAAGTTCAAGGGGTTGACTACGATGAGACTTTCTCTCCCGTAGCGAAGCTGAAGTCCGTCCGAATCATCTTAGCAATTGTCGCATACTATGATTATGAGATATGGCAAATGGACGTCAAAACGGCATTCCTTAACGGCTATCTTAAGGAAGAACTGTATATGATGCAGCCGAAAGGTTTTGTCGATCCTAAGAATGCTAACAAGGTATGCAAGCTCCAGCGATCCATTTATGGGCTGGTGCAAGCATCTCGGAGTTGGAACATTCGCTTTGATGAGATGATCAAAGCATTTGGGTTCATGCAGACTTATGAAGAAGCATGCGTTTACAAGAAAGTGAGTGGGAGCTCTGTAGCATTTCTCATATTATATGTAGATGACATACTTTTGATGGGAAATGATATAGAACTTTGGGACAGCATTAAGGCCTACTTGAATAAGTGTTTTTCAATTAAGGACCTTGGAGAAGCTGCTTACATATTAGGCATCAAGATCTATAGGGATAGATCAAGACACCTCATAGGTCTTTCACAAAGCACATACCTTGATAAGATATTGAAGAAGTTCAATATGGATCAGGCCAAGAAGGGGTTCTTGCCTGTGTTGCAAGGTGTGAAATTGAGCTCGGCTCAATGCCCGACCACGGCAGAAGATAGAGAAAAGATGAGTGGCATCCCCTATGCCTCGGCTATAGGGTCTATTATGTATGCCATGCTGTGTACCAGACCTGATATAAACCTTGCCGTAAGTTTGGTAGGAAGGTACCAAAGTAATCCCGACATGGAACACTGGACAGCGGTCAAGAATATCCTGAAGTACCTGAAAAGGACTAAGGATATGTTTCTCGTTTATGGAGGTGACGAAGAGCTCGTCGTAAAGGGTTATCGACGCGAGCTTCCACACAGATCTGGATGACTCTAAGTCACAAACCGGATACGTGTATATTTTGAATGGAGGGGCAGTAAGCTGGTGCAGTTGCAAGCAAAGTGTCGTGGCGGGATCTACATGTGAAGTGGAGTACATGGCATCCTCGGAGGCAGCGCATGAAGCAATCTGGATGAAGGAGTTCATCACCGACCTAGAGTCATACCCAATGCGTCGGGGCCGATCACTCTCTTCTGTGACAACACTGGAGCTATTGCCCTTGCCAAGGAGCCCAGGTTTCACACGAAGACCAGGCACATCAAGCGTCACTTCAACTCCATTCGTGAAAATGTTCAAGATGTAGATATTTGCAAAGTGCATAAGGATCTGAATGTCGCAGATCCGTTGACTAAACCTATTCCACGAGCAAAACATGATCAACACCAGAACTCTATGGGTGTTCGATTCATCACAATGTAACTAGATTATTGACTCTAGTGCAAGTGGGAGACTGTTGAAAATATGCCCTAGAGGCAATAATAAAATGGTTATTATTATATTTCCTTGTTCATGATAATTGTCTATTGTTCATGCTATAATTGTGTTATCCGGAAATCGTAATACATGTGTGAATACATAGACCACAATATGTCCCTAGTGAGCCTCTAGTTGACTAGCTCGTTGATCAACAGATAGTCGTGGTTTCCTGACTATGGACATTGGATGTCATTGATAACGGGATCACATCATTAGGAGAATGATGTGATGGACAAGACCCAATCTTAAGCATAGCACAAGATTGTGTAGTTCGTTTGCTAGAGCTTTTCCAATGTCAAGTATCATTTCCTTAGACCATGAGATCGTGTAACTCCTGGATGTCATAGGAGTGCTTTGGGTGTACCAAACGTCACAACGTAACTGGGTGACTATAATGGTATACTGCAGGTATCCCCGAAAGTATCTGTTGGGTTGACACGGATCGAGACTGGGATTTGTCACTCCGTATGACGGAGAGGTATCTCTGGGCCCACTCGGTAATGCATCATCATAATGAGCTGAGTGTGACCAAGTGTTTGGTCACGGGATCATGGATTACGGTACAAGTAATGCGACTTGCCGGTAACGAGATTGAACGAGGTATTGGGATACCGACAATCGAATCTCGGGCAAGTAACGTACCGATTGACAAAGGGAATTGTATACAGGATTACCTGAATCCTTGACATCGTGGTTCATTCGATGAGATCGTCGTGGAACATGTGGGCGCCAACATGGGTATCCAGATCCTGCTGTTGGTTATTGGCCGGAGAGTTGTCTCGGTCATGTCTCAACGGCTTAGCAACGAGCATCCACTGCCTCAACGGCTTACCGCGAGAGAATGACAAACATATGCACCACAGCTTGCTAAACTCCGGGCTTTTATGGCCAATGGTTTAACTGGCATTGACTTTGTCTGTTGCTGGGTTTCATGGGGTATCTTGCCCTTAAGCCGTTGTACCAGATTGATGCATGAATATACTGGGGCTGTCAAAGATCCTCAACGGGACAGTGAAATACAGTTGATTGAAGATGAGGTCACTGAGACTGTTAAAAAGATGTTGGATGAACCGGTAACTGAGTGCAACAAGACCGGGCTGCGTCCCTTTTATGCTTCCAACAAACCACCAGTAGTAAGATTTTGTCTTTCTACTTTTAATCCGTCCTTGTTTTAACACTTTCTGATAGCCTTCTTTTTATCTTTGCAGGATAAAGATCTATTCCGTAAAAGGAAGTCGCAGGATAAACCGGACAAACCAGCAGACAAACTGGTGAGAGCACCTCGGGCTAAGTCCAAGGTCATCAAGAAATCTGCCAAGAAAAGAACCGCCGAGTCCCCTGATCCGGCCGAAGATGTTGAAGACTCAGATGCAGAGGTAGAACTTGATTCACTTGGTTCACTTTTCATGCATCTTATTGACAATGATCTTTATCAGGATGATGCAGAAGCCAGCCGTACTGACCATGTAGAGGTAATCTCCCTTTCCTCCGATTCAGATCATGCCAATAACAAAACTTCACCGCGCTGTCCGGAAAGTAAAACACTCACATCCTCTTGCTCATTTGGATCCACACTTTTCTTTGAAGACACAGCAACATGAAAGTTGTCGCACAACCCAGCACAGCGGCCAGCAAGTCACTTCCTCCGGTTTACCAAACACCCCAATCCGGAAGCGTCGTCCAGAGGTCTCTTATTCTTCTAACAAATCTTATCCCTTGGCTGGTTGCTTCCGATACCCACTTAATCCGTCTGATTCGAATTATCAGGTAACTTCCAACTCATTTTCTGGCGACTCATCAACCACACAAATGCCTCCTCTCAAGACCGTCCCTGGGTGAGTATGATATTTTAAGCTTTATCTTCTTGCACCGGTTTATCATATTAACCTCTATTTGCCATTTACAGCGCCAAAGCCCGACTCAGCAAAAAAGCAAAACTGAATATTCCCACTGAGGAATTTGATCCGGAGAGGACCTCAGAAGACGATGGTGGAAACACTGATATTGCTACAGATGATCCTGTGCCACAAGGTCAAGACACTTATGTTGATCCGCCCGAAGCTAATCCGGCTAGTCCTCATGTTGATCCACCAAGCCCAATTGCCAATCCTCCAAGTCCTGCCACTGATCCGCCATGCCCAATCAAAGCCTCGGATAAACCGGCTAGCCCACATAAAACAACTGATGATGTTGTGATTACCGGGTTTGGCCATACTTCTCCTGGCAACCCTGTCGCTTTGTCAAAGCACAGTGCCAAAGAGGAATTTGCTGCTATGGAGAAAGGCAAATGGAAGACTGATATGTCCAACTGTGTCAACCTCAATGCTCAGCAACTTCATTCTGGATTTCTGAACCGCCTGTACATAAGTCGTGACTATGAGGCCGGTTTAGTCAACTTGATAAAGGAGCGCTATGAGGTAACTTCTATAAATCTTTCTCTGTGCTTTATAATAATCCCATTGTAGCCCCCAAGGGGCGGTTTGTCTCTTTAAGATGGACCGAGACTTTGATAAGAAAAACTGCAACTGTGTAGGCCCCAAGGGCCGGTTTACCTCTGTGAGATGAACCGGGTCTTTCTGTTGAAACGTTTAACCTTGTTATATTCCTTCACATCCGGTTGATTTGCTCAATTAAACATTAGCCCCCAAGTACCACGATTAATACTTGTATTGAGCCTTGGGACTTGAAAATGTCAATTAAGAAGCAATCCGCATTAGCCCCCAAGTGCCAAGTGTATGGCTGGATGTACCCTATTGAAAGGCGGCTAGGCACTTTCAAGGGCTATGTTAGGAATAGAGCTAGACCCGAGGGTTCCATTGCAGAGGCCTACATTGCTACAGAAGCGTTGACATTCTGCTCAAAATACATTGAAATAGCTGATCAGCTTAGCAAAGAGGTGGGTGAAGACAATCCCAGGCTCAATGTTTTCGATTATTCTGTTCGAGTTATAGGGAAGAGTCGACAAGAGGACAAACCTAAATATTGGACAAAATAGTTTGGTATGTGTTGAATAACTGTCCTGAGATACTACTGTATATCAAGGAAGTGCTAAGTACTGCAGCTTATACATCATAATCTAATAAACTTGTAGCACATTCTTTTATATTTAGATGTTTGATGCGATCACTATGTTGTGTAGCATCTACAAAAATGAGTTACTGCCGCAAAATCCAAGAAACATTGACAAACTGGTTATGGCAGGATTTGCGAAATGGTTCAAGAGCCATGTAAGCTTTTGAATTGCACTGTCAGCTTTTTTAATATATTGAGTACATAAGATGATCAACTTGTCTATTTTCTAACCATAGGTTAAGAAGATGTGGAAGGATGTGTAGGCAGTTGATGATGCCCTTTACTCACTAGCAATGGGTCCTGATACTCGGGTAAGACATTATGAATCTTGCGTTCTTGGAGATGTGCTCTACAACACCCTTGCACGAGACGAAGGCGGGAAGACACAAAACAGTGCCATCATGAGCACGGATACGTATGACAAAGAGACAACTGAAATGTATGCTAACATAACAGACATTGTTTAGTTGCAGTATATCTCCAGTTTCGAGGATCATCGGTGTGTGGTTCTGTTGTGCTGTTGTTGGTATAATCTGTTTTCCAGAATCGCAAAACCCAGAGTTGATGATTATTTCAAATCCATCAATGTCAAGGCGGCGTACCAGACCAACGAGCCTTTTATTTTGGCAAATCAAGCAACACAGATATTTTTCTTGGAAGACACATTTGCACGTAGCGATGACTAGAGAGTATTGCAAAGGTTTGAGCAGAGGAATTCATTGAATGAAGTTGCACAACAAGATGATGCTTACACTGCTCCTGATGTACAAGATAACATAGATGTTCCTAATATCTTTGACAACCATCACGTCAATGATGCCGGCGAAAAGATTGCCTGTCGTGCTGTGGACATATAAGAGGTTATCAAGAAGAAGCCAACGTTCGAGGACGTTGAGGACGAAGAAGAAGATGACACCATGGGGAATTACGATTCAGACTGATACACATGGCGAAGATGTTGACGCTGCTGATGATGATGATGATTACATTGCTTTTGTCGTATTTGCCTGTCAGAAGACATTTTTTATCTACTATGTGAAATTGTGTTTGCTATGACAACTGAAACCTGATGAACATGTTGTTTAGTATTTTGTTGTGAGAACATCACTTGTTATGTATGCTGATTTGTGTTTGATGATTATATGACGACTAAAACATGATGACATTGTTGTTTAGTTGTACTCATATTTGGCTATGAAACTTGAATTTGTTGTTGGACTGCAATTTGCTCGACGTCTTCGAATGAGAACAAAGCTGGCCCGATTGGGCCTCTGCTAATTTATTTATTTATTACGAAATGGGCCTCTGCTATTTATTTATTTATGAGCAAAAGGGATACCCACTGATTGTTGGGGAACATAGTAATTTCAAAATTTTCCTACGCACACGCAAGATCATGGTGATGCATAGCAACGAGAGGGGAGAGTGTTGTCCACATACCCTCGTAGACCGAAAGCGGAAGCGTTATGATAACGTGGTTGATGTAGTCGTACGTCTTCATGATCCGACCGATCCAAGTACCGAACGCACGGCACCTCCGAGTTCTGCACACGTTCAGCTCGATGACGTCCCTCGGACTCCGGACCAGCTGAGCTTTGAGGGAGAATTCTGTCAGCACGACGGTATGGTGACGATGATGATGTTCTACCAACGCAGGGCTTCGCCTAAGCACCGCTACAATATTATCAAGGTGGAATATGGTGGAGGGGGCCACCGCACACGGCTAAGAGATCAAGCCATCAATTGTTGTGTCTATGGGGTGCCCCTGCCCTCGTGTATAAAGGAGCAAGGGGGGAGACATCCGGCCTAGGAGGAGGGCGCGCCAAGGGGGGAGTCCTACTCCCACCGAGAGTAGGACTCCTCCTTTCCTTGTTGGAGTAGGGGAGAAGGAAAGAGGGGGAGAGGAAGAAGGAAAAGGGGCTGCGCCCCTTGTCCAAGTCGGACCAGAGGGGGGGCGCACGCCTCCTTCCTTTTAGCATCTCTCCTCTATTCCTGTATGGCCCAATAAGGCCCATATACTCCCCGGCAAATTCCCGTAACTCTCCGGTACTCCGAAAAATACCCGAATCTCTCGGAACCTTCCCGAAGTTCGAATATAGTCATCCAATATATCGATCTTTACGTCTCGACCATTTCGATACTCCTCGTCATGTCCCCGATCTCATCCGGGACTCCGAACTCCTTCGGTACATCAAAACACATAAACTCATAATATAACTGTCATCGAAACCTTAAGCGTGCGAACCCTGCGGGTTCGAGAACTATGTAGACATGACCGAGACACGTTTCCGGTCAATAACCAATAGCGGAACCTGGATGCTCATATTGGCTGCTACATATTCTACGAAGATCTTTATCAGTCAAACCGCATAACAACATACGTTGTTCCCTTTGTCATCGGTATGTTACTTGCCCGAGATTTGATCGTCGGTATCTCAATACCTAGTTCAATCTTGTTACCGGCAAGTCTCTTTAATCGTTATGTAATACATCATCTCGCAACTAACTTGTTAGTCACATTGCTTGCAAGGCTTATAGTGATGTGCATTACCGAGAGGGGCTAGAGATACCTCTCCGACAATCGGAGTGACAAATCCTAATCTTGAAATACGCCGACCCAACAAGTACCTTCGGAGACACCTGTAGAGCACCTTTATAATCACCCAGTTACGTTGTGACGTTTGGTGGCACATAAAGTGTTCCTCCGGTAAACGGGAGTTGCATAATCTCATATTCAAAGGAACATGTATAAGTCATGAAGAAAGCAGTAGCAACATACTAAACGATCAAGTGCTAAGCTACGGAATGGGTCAAGTCAATCACATCATTCTCTCAATGATGTGATATCGTTAATCAAATGACAACTCTTTTGTCCATGACAAGGAAACATAACCATCTTTGATAAACAAGCTAGTCAAGTAGAGGCATACTAGTGACACTCAGTTTGTCTATGTATTCACACATGTATCATGTTTCTGGTTAATACAATTCTAGCATGAATAATAAACATTTATCATGATGTAAGGAAATAAATAATAACTTTATTATTTCCTCTAGGGCATATTTCCTTCAGTCTCCCACTTGCACAAGAGTCAATAATCTAGTTCACATCACCATGTGATTTAACACCAATATTCACATCTGTATGTGATTAACACCCATAGTTCACATCGTCATGTGATCAACACCCAAAGGGTTTACTAGAGTCAATAATCTAGTTCACATCGCTATGTGATTAACACCCCAAAGAGTACTAAGGTATGATCATGTTTTGCTAGTGAGAGAAGTTTAGTCAACGGGTCTATCACATTCAGAGCCGTATGTATTTTGCAAATATTTTATGTCTACAATGCTCTGCACGGAGCTACTCTAGCTAATTGCTCCCACTTTCAATATGTATCCAGATAGAGACTTAGAGTCATCTGGATTGGTGTAAAAGCTTGCACCGATGTAACTCTTTATGACGGGCTCTTTTATCATCTCCATAATCAAAAAATATTTCCTTAGTCCTCACTAAGGATATTCTTGACCGTTGTCCAGTGATCTACTCTTAGATCACTATTGTACTCCCTTGCCAAACCAGGGCAGAGTATACAATAGGTCTGGTCCATAGCATGGCATACTTTTATAGAACCTATGACTGATGCATAGGGAATGACTTTCGTTCTCTTTCTATTTTCTTCCATGGTCGGGATTTGAGTCTTACTCAATTTCATACCTTTGCAACACACGCAAGAACTCTTTCTTTGACTGTTCCATTTTGAACTACTTCAAAATCTTGTCAAAGTGTGTACTCATTGAAAATCTTATCAAGTGTCTTGATCTATCTCAATAGATCTTGATGCTCAATATGTAAGTAGCTTTACTGAGGTCTTTCTTTTAAAGAACTCCTTTCAAACACTTCTTTATGCTTTCCAGAAAAATTCTACATCATTTCTAATCAACAATATGTCACTCACATATACTTATCAGAAAGGCTGTAGTGCTCCCACTCACTTTATTATAAATACAGGACTTTCCAAAAGTCTGTATAAAACCATATGCTTTGATCAACTCATCAAAGCGTATATTCCAACTCTGAGATGCTTGCACCAGTCCATTGATGGATTGCTGGAGCTTGCACATTTTGTTAGCACCTTTCGGATCGACAAAACCTTCTGGTTGCATCATATACAACTCTTCTTTAATAAATCCATTAAGGAATGCAGTTTTGACGTCCATTTGCCAGATTTCATAAAATGTGGCAATTGCTAACATGATTCGGACAGACTTTAAGCATCGATACGAGTGAGAAAATCTCATTGTATTCAACACCTTGAACTTGACAAAAAACTTTTTGCGACAAGTCAAGCTTTGTAGATAGTAACACTACTATCAGCGTTTATCTTCCTCTTGAAGATCCATTTATTTTCTATGACTTGTCGATCATCGGGCAAGACAACCAAAGTCCACACTTTGTTTTCATACATGGATCCCATCTCAAATTTCATGGCCTCAAGCCATTTCGCGGAATCTGGGCTCATCATCGCTTCCTCATAGTTCGCAGGTTCATCATGGTCTAGTAACATGACTTCCAGAACAGGATTACCGTACCACTCTGGTGCGGATCTTATTCTGGAAGACCTATGAGGTTCTGTAGTAACTTGATCTGAAGTTTCAGGATCATCATCATTAGCTTCCTCACTAATTGGTGTAGGAATCACTGAAACTGATTTCTATGATGAATTACTTTCCAATAAGGGAGTAGGTACAGTTACCTTATCAAGTTCTACTTTCCTCCCACTCACTTCTTTCGAGAGAAACTCCTTCTCTAGAAAGGATCCATCTTAGCAACGAATAACTTGCCTTCGGATCTGTGATAGAAGGTGTACCCAATAGTTACCTTTGGGTATTCTATGAAGGCGCACTTCTCCGATTTGGGTTCGAGCTTATCAGGTTGAAACTTTTTCACATAAGCATCGCAGCCCCAAACTTTAAGAAACGACAACTTTGGTTTCTTGCCAAACCACGGTTCATAAGGCGTCGTCTCAACGGATTTCGACGGTGCCCTTTTTAAAGCGAATGCAGCTGTCTCTAATGCATAACCCCAAAATGATAGTGGTAAATCAGTAAGAGACATCATAGATTGTACTATATCCAATAAAGTACGGTTACGACACACCATTACGCTGTGGTGTTCCATGTGGCATGAGCTGTGAAACTATTCCACGTTGTTTTAAATGAAGGCCAAACTCATAACTCAAATATTCTCCTCCACGATCAGATTGTAGAAACTTTATTTTCTTGTTACGATGATTCTCCACTTCACTCTGAAATTCTTTGAACTTTTCAAATATTTCAGACTTGTGTTTCATTAAGTAGATATACTCATATCTGCTCAAATCATTTGTGAAGGTCAGAAAATAACGATACCTGCCACGAGCATCAACACTCATTGGACCACATACATCGGTATGTATTATTTCCAACAATTCAGTAGCTCGTTCCATTGTTCCGGAGCACGGAGTTTTACTCATCTTGCCCGAAAGGCATAGTTCGCAAGCATCAAATGATTCATAATCAAGTGATTCCAAAAGTCCATCTTAATGGAGTTTCTTCATGCGCTTTACACCGATATGACCCAAACGGCAGTGCCACAAATAAGTTGCACTATCATTATCAACTTTGCATCTTTTGGCATCAATATTATAAATATATGTATCACTACGATTGAGATCCAACAAACTTTTTTTATTGGGTGTATGACCATCGAAGGTTTTATTCATACAAACAGAACAACAATTATTCTCTGACTTTAAATGAATAATCGTATTGCAATAAACATGATCAAATCATATTTATGCTCAACGCAAACGCCAAATAACATTTATTTAGGTTTAACACTAATCCCGAAAGTATAGGGTGTGTGCGATTATGATCATATCAATCTTGGAACCACTTCCAACACACATCGTTACTTCACCCTCAACTAGTCTCTATTTATTCTGTAACTCCTGTTTCGAGTTACTAATATTAGCAACCGAACAAGTATCAAATACTCAGGAGCTACTATAAACACTAGTAAGGTACACATCAATAACATGTATATCAAATATACCCTTGTTCACTTTGCCATCCTTCTTATCCACCAAATATTCAGGGTATTTCCGCTTCTAGTGACCATTTCTTTTGCAGTAGAAGCACTCAGTTTCAGGCTTTGGTTCAGCTTTGGGCTCCTTCACGGGAGTGACAACTTGCTTGCCATTCTACTTGAAGTTCCCTTTCTTTCCCTTTGCTCTTTTCTTGAAACTAGTGGTCTTGTCAATCATCAACACTTGATGCTCTTTTCTTGATTTCTACCTTCGTCGGTTTCAGTATCACGAAAAACTCGGGAATCATTTTCATCATCCCTTGCATTATAGTTCATCACGAAGTTCCAGTAACTTGGTGATGGTGACTAGAGAACTCTGCCAATCACTATCTTATCTGGAAGATTAACTCCCACTTTATTCAAGCAATTGTAGTACTTAGACAATCTAAGCACTTGCTCACTAGTTGAGCAATTTTCCTCCATCTTTTAGGCGAAGTATTTGTCAGAGGTCTCATACCTCTTGACATGGGCATGAGTCTGAAATATCAATTTCATCTCATGGAACATCTCATATGTTCCCTGACATTTCAAAAACGTTTTTGTAGTCCCGGTTCTAAGCCATAAAACATGGTGCACAAAACTATCAAGTAGTCATCATATTGAGCTAGCCAAACGTTCATAATGTCTGCATCTGCTCCTGCAATAGGTCCGTCACCTAGCGGTGCATCAAGAACATAATTCTTATGTGAAGCAATGAGGATAAACCTCAGATCACGGACCAAGTCCACATCATTGCTACTAACATCTTTCAACATAGTTTTTCTCTAGGAACATATCAAAAACATAGGGAAGTAATAACGCGAGCTATTGATCTACAACATAATTTGCAAAATACTACTAGGACTAAGTTCATGATAAATTTAAGTTCAATTAATCATATTACTTAAGAACTCCCACTTAGATAGACATCCCCCTAGTCATCTAAGTGATCACGTGATCCAAATCAACTAAACCATAACCGATCATCACGTGAGATGTTGTAGTTCTCAATGGTGAACATCACAATGTTGATCATATCTACTATATGATTCACGCTCAACCTTTCGGTCTCCAGTGTTCCGAGGCCATATCTGCATATGCTAGGCTCGTCAAGTTTAACCTGAGTATTCCGCATGTGCAAAACTGGCTTGCACCCGTTGTAGATGGACGTAGAGCTTATCACACCCGATCATCACGTGGTGTCTGGGCACAACGAACTTTGGCAACAGTGCATACTCAGGGAGAACACTTTTATCTTGAAATTTAGTGAGAGATCATCTTATAATGCTACCGTCAATCAAAACCATAAAAGATGTATAAAAGATAAACATCATATGCAATCAAAAAATATGTGACATGATATGGCCATCATCATCTTGTGCCTTTGATCTTCATCTCCAAAGCATCGTCATGATCTCCATCGTCATCGGCATGACACTATGATCTCCATCATCTTGATCTATATCAATGTGTCATCACATGGTCGTCTTGCCAACTATTGCTCTTGCAACTATTGCTATCGCATAGCGATAAAGTAAAGCAATTATTTGGCACTTGCATCTTATGCAACAAAGAGAGAACCATAGGGCTTCTGCCAGTTGCCGATAACTTCAACAAAACATGATCATCTCATACAACAACTTATATCTCATCACGTCTTGACCATATCACATCACGACATGCCCTGCAAAAACAAGTTCAACGTCCACTAATTTGTTGTTGCAAGTTTTACGTGGCTGCTACAGGCTGAGCAAGAACCGTTCTTACCTACGCATCAAAACCACAACGATAGTTCGTCAAGTTTGTGTTGTTTTAACCTTCTCAAGGACCGGGCGTAGCCACACTCGGTTCAACTAAAGTTGGAGAAACTGACACCCGCCAGCCACCTATGTGCAAAGCACGTCGGTAGAACCAGTCTCGCGTAAGCGTACGCGTAATGTCGGTCTGGGCCGCTTCGTCCAACAATACCGCCAAACCAAAGTATGACATGCTGGTAAGCAGTATGACTTGTATCGCCCAAAACTCACTTGTGTTCTACTCGTGCATATAACATCTACGCATAAAACCTAGGCTCAGATGCCACTGTTGGGGAACGTAGTAATTTCAAAATTTTCCTACGCACACACAGGATCATGGTGATGCACAGCAACGAGAGGGGAGAGTGTTGTCCATGTACCCTAGTAGACTGAAAGCAGAAGAGTTATGATAACACGGTTGATGTAGTCATATGTTTTCATGATCCGACCGATCCAAGTATTGAACGCACGGCACCTCCGAGTTCTGCACACGTTCAGCTCGATGACGTCCCTCAAACTCCGATCCAGTCGAGCTTTGAGGGAGAATTCCGTCAGCACGACGGTGTGGTGACGATGATGATGTTATACCGACGCAGGGCTTCGCCTAAGCACCGCTACGATATTATCGAGGTGGAATATGGTGGAGGGGGGCACCGCACACGGCTAAGAGAACAAGAGATCAATTGTTGTGTCTATGGGGTGCCCCCCTGCCCCCGTATATAAAAGGAGCAAGGGGGGAGATGGCCGGCCTAGGAGGAGGGCGCGCCAAGGGGGGAGTCCTACTCCCACCGAGAGTAGGACTCCTCCTTTCCTTGTTGGAGTAGGGGAGAAGGAAAGAGGGGGAGAGGAAGAAGGAAAAGGGGTTGCGCCCCTTGTCCAATTCGGACCAGAGGGGGGGCGCACTCCTCCTTCCTTTTGGCCTCTCTCCTCTATTCCCGTATGGCCCAATAAGGCCTATATACTCCCCGGCAAATTCCCGTAACTCTCCGGTACTCCGAAAAATACCCGAATCACTCGGAACCTTTCCGAAGTCCGAATATAGTAGTCCAATATATCAAGCTTTACGTCTCGACCATTTTGAGACTCCTCGTCATGTCCCTATCGCATACGGGACTCTGAACTCCTTCGGTACATCAAAACACATAAACTCATAATATAACTGTCATCGAAACCTTAAGCGTGCGAACCCTACGGGTTCGAGAACTATGTAGACATGACCGAGACACGTTTCCGGTCAATAACCAATAGCGGAACCTGGATGCTCATATTGGCTCCTACATATTCTACGAAGATCTTTATCGGTCAAACCGCATAACAACATACGTTATTCCCTTTGTCATCAGTATGTTACTTGCCCGAGATTTGATCGTCGGTATCTCAATACCTAGTTCAATCTCATTACCGGCAAGTCCCTTTACTCATTATGTAATACATCATCTCGCAACTAACTCATTAGTCACATTGCTTGCAAGGCTTATAGTGATGTGCATTACCGAGAGGGCCCAGAGATACCTCTCCGACAATCGGACTGACAAATCCTAATCTCGAAATACGCCAACCCAACAAGTACCTTCGGAGACACCTGTAGAGCACCTTTATAATCACCCAGTTATGTTGTGGCGTTTGGTGGCACACAAAGTGTTCCTCCGATAAACGGGAGTTGCATAATCTCATAGTCACTGGAACATGTATAAGTCACGAAGAAAGCAGTAGCAACATGCTAAACGATCAAGTGCTAAGCTAACGGAATGGGTCAAGTCAATCACATCATTCTCTCAATGTCATGATCCCGTTAATCAAATGACCATCTTTGATAAACGAGCTAGTCAAGTAGAGGCATACTAGTGACACTCAGTTTGTCTATGTATTCACACATGTATCATGTTTCCGGTTAATATAATTCTAGCATGAATAATAAACATTTATCATGATGTAAGGAAATAAATAATAACTTTATTATGGCCTCTAGGGCATATTTCCTTCACTGCTATCTGTTAATATAAATCATTAGATGTTCACAACACTATGCCCAGCCTCCTACACAAGTTTTATTCATTACTAGTTTTAGCAAAGTGCTCATGTCATAGCCACTGAATACATCACGAGTGCTACATACACTGCAAATAAGAAGACAATCATCCTACAGAGCACATCGATTTTTCCCATTATCTTCACAAGATCTTTCATCTCCTCATTGCTTTCAAGGCCGTTCAACAGCTGTTGCTTGGCCATGATCAGAGGAACCGCATCTTTAACCTTCCGCTCTGCATCTTACTCTTCTTTCGTTCCTTCAGTTACTTGTCCAACACCCCAACCTGCTGGTATTGGGATTCCTCGGCTAACCAAATAATCAGCGTAGTTGCATTCCCCCACATCAGCAACTTCCCAGAAATACAAATCACACGAATCTTCCCTTTTCTGCACGAATCCAATTGGAAGATCATCAACCAAACTATTAAAAATATCAACAAATGAAAGCAGCAGAACACACTTAAACATATTATTACCCCATGATTCGGGCATTTGTAGAAGACTCGGCCAGGGTTGAGGATTGTGGTTGAGACGCGACGGATGACTCTGCGTGATTTGCAGCTGTGGGACCACACCAACGGCAGCGGGTTCGAATGAGCAACCGGCTGCGGTGCGCATGCCGGCGGAGGTGTGATGAGACCCACAGGCGATGGTACGGGTGGCGACTTGGCGCATATCTGGTTGTTGCCTACTGAACAGCAGGTGGACGAGCAGTCAGCGAACATGGTTGTTGCGGCCAGAGCTTCTAATGCTAGGCGGAGTAGGTAGAGAAGAGGAGAAGCGAACGTTGGATATGTCAGTTTCATTACTTGCAGAGTAGCATAGCACCATATATAGTCATAGTCTAGGTTTGGATTCGAACCAGCTACATGTGCACGTCTCTCTTTTTTCTAAAACTCAGCAACGTCTCTTTACTGGTACACTAGCTTGTTATGTACGCCTTCTCAAGTCTTTGATTTTCTTTCCCTTTTTTGCAAGCAAGGAAGGCGGACAAAATCGAGAGTTCCTGGGACTCGAACCCAAGACCTCTCGGTTGAAAACCAAGGGTGCTAGTCACTTATGTGGCGAATGTTTCCTGGGAGGAGGACGGCAGACGAACGCATTTTCCTCGCAGTTTTAGTTGCGACACAAGATCGAATGGTCGCAGTTTCGGGAATGTTATTAGGTGAACGAGCCCAGTTTTCTTTTCTTCCTTATATATAATAAAGTATGCTACTTGGTGTCGCCTTAGTCAACTAATGACTGTGCCAACCTTGACTGTTGGATTGACATTCAACGTCTGTCATGTTTCTTCAGTATCTTCTTCCTCGAGCCTCCAAAGCCAAACCAGCACCGGTGGGACCGCCTGCTCCCGCCTCCCACGGCTGGCTGTGGTGCCACGCACGCATCGTGGCACATTGCACCCTAAAAATTTGCGCATCTTACCCGGCTCCTGTCCGTCCCTGTTTGAGGCCTCACCTTCGTCCTCCGCCTTGGTTCGCTCGCCGCGATGCCGCCCTCTGTGTTGTCAACATGGTCAACAACCGAGAGGAATAAGGAGATGACTGTACATGGTGAGGATGACAGTAGGGCCCAGCAGCGCGCGCAGTAATTTTGTTTTTTCGGGACGGAGAAGGGCATCAATTGGGTTGTGCGGGAGTTGTGGCCCATCTAGCCCAGGCTTTTATTTCATATGTTTAGCACATGACCAGCCCAGTTTGTTTTGTTTTCTTTCTGAAAATGGCTAGCCAGCTATTTTGTTTTTTGCAGAATAACCAACTTAGGCCTACTTGCTTTTCTACGCCCTGCTGGGCCGGAAATCTTTCAAGACGAGGAGGGATGCATTTTGCCCAGAAAATGGGCTATAAGTAATAAGAAATGGGCGATAAGTAATAATAAATGGGCTGTAAAATGAAAAAAATACAGCAAATAGGCAATCAAAATACTTTTTTCTTTCGGATTTTGATATTTTAAACTTCATTATTTTTGTGCGTGTAAAATTTCATTGAATTTAAATTAAGGTATATTTAGTTTTAAAATTAATTTGAATCTGGCTAGAAATTTCAGGATGTATGCTGTTTGGGATAGATTTGGAGGCTGGCTTGTGGGTCTACTAGGTTGACGTGTATGAAAGGCTTTGTCAACTTAGTCCGAAAACGATTCTAGTAGCAGTGACCGTTGGCCGTGCTGCTTCTTCAATATCTGATCTTCTTGCTCCAGCCGCCCAGACCAGCGCCAGTTGGACTGCCTGCTCCTGCCTCCCATGGTCAGCTGTGCTACCGCACAGGCCGCACCGCCCCATCCTACTCCATTGCTAGCCAGGACATTCCTCTACACACCCACACCTCCTGTCATTTTCCGGCGACGGCGGCCTGGTCCAGTAAACCCTCGTACTCCCCACAGCATGGGCAACAATTGTCGAGTCTTCCCTGGCTCCATGTCTTTCCCTTCCTAGGCCTCACCATCGTTCACCGCCATGGTGCTCACGGCGCGGCCTGGTCAACATGCTCAACGAACGACATCCATCGGACGTGGACTGTACGTGGAGAGGTTGACAGCTGGGTCCACCTCCGGACACAAGGAAATGCCTCCTTATTACATGCAAAATAATGATTCCTCCACCTGACTCTGGGACCCACCGGAAGGACCTCTGTATTTTGCGACAAAACGTGCCCCCCGCTGACAGGTTGGACCCACCAGCTATCTTCGCACGCAAGGAAGTGCCTCCTTATTACGCACAAAAAAATGAATACTCCCCCTGCTAGCTAGAACCCACCATAGTGGGTGGCTGACTTGTGGGCCTACCAAGTTGACAGGGACGGAGGGCTTTGTCAACTTAGTCAATATGAATGATTCTAGCTCCAGTTACCGTAAGATGTTCATCCAACGGCCGTAGTGCTTCTTTAACCTCTGGTCTTCTTGCTCCAGCCGCCCAAACCAGCGCCGGTTGTGCCGCATGCTCCTGCCTCCCGTGGCCGGCTGTGATGCCGCAGAGGCCTCACCGCCCCCTACTACTGCCACCGCTGGCCAGGCCATCCCTCTACTCACCCACACCCCCTGTTATTCTGCAGCGACGGCAGCCTCACACCGCAGCCGAACCAGTGAACTCTCGTACTCCTCTCCGCGTGGGCATCCACTACCGCGTCTTCACTCCGCGTCGTCGCCTTTCTAGGCCTCGCCATCGTCCACTTCCTTCGTGCTCTCGGCGCGGCGTGGTCAATGTGGTCAACGACCGACTTCCATCGAAAGAGTACTGTACGTGGAGAGGCTGACAGCTGGGTCCACGGCCGCAGCAAGGAAGTGCCTCCTTATTACGTGAAAAATAATGATTCCTCCACCTAACAGCAGGGACCCACCAGACGGGCAACCATATTTCACGAAAAAAATGTTTCCCCCCTGACTGTTGGGACCCACCAGCTACATCTTCGCATGCAAGGAAGTGCGTCCGGGCAAAAAAACGATTTGCCCCCTGACTGCTGGGACCCACCAGCTATATCTTCGCACGCAAGGAAGTACCTGACAGTTGGGACCCACCTGGTCCAAGCGTACATAGCGTTGTCATTCTGGTCACGAACGTGTACGTACATACTGGTTGATGTATAGGCACGCACATAGCATGTACATGTACGTATAGTGGCCAGGGTGCAAGAAAGTAAATACAGCCATGTACGTACATATGGGCGGGGTCTCGAATGCCTACTCGCACATACGTATGGCCAAGGCTCGTGCACATGGCTGGGTCGGAACGGAGAAACTGTGTCGTCGTCGTGTTCATGGGGAGGCAATGGAATGCGTCATGTTCATCGGGAGGCAACGGAACGTGTTGGAGCTAACCGGCTTGGATGGAATAGCCGATGGAAATGAGGCCTGGCCTACCGCAGAACAGAGGAAACGGCCTTGTGTTCGACCGGCCACGTTTGAAACGGGATCCTATTCATCGGTAGGGGTCTAGCATACCGCAAAACGGAGGAAACGGACTTGCGTTGGGCCTCCTACGGTCGAAACGGGGTCCTGTTGATCGGGAGGGCTATGGCTTACCGCAAAACGGAGGAAAGGGACTTGTGTTCATCCAGCCTCCACCGTGCGCTACTCCACTGGCTACTGTTCAACCAGCCCTCTCCACTGGCTACTATTCATCCAGCCCTCCACCATCTACTGTTCATCCAGCCCTTCACGGGGTCGTCCTGTTCATCCAGCCCTCCACTGGGTCCTGTTCATCTAGCCCTAACTGGCTCGATCGATCGGGGTCCTGTTTATCCATAGGCACCACCATGGGGTCCTGTTAATCCACCCCCATCGGGAACTGTTCATCCAA
>NC_041385.1:663588291-663629078 GCF_002162155.2 Triticum dicoccoides | reverse complement strand
CTCACTGTTCATCCGGAGGCAGCATCGATCTGCTTCAGTTAGCAGCAGTAGCAAAGGAATCGCTCGATCGGGTTCAGTTAACAGCCATCGATCGATCGCTTGGGTTCAGCAATGCGTAGCCTGTAGTCCACTTGCTCGGATTCAATAGGCAAACGCCTCGCTCGGGTTTAGTTAGAGCCCAATGCCTCGCACCCACGTGCGCGCGTGTACGAGAGAACTGCGCAAACCTCTGTGCATCACTCGGCCCCGACCACCCACCGTAACTGGGAACACCCTGATATTTTCCTCGCCCTTGCTTCTACCATGGTTTTTTCTGTCATGGACGGCCCAAAGAATGTCATGCAGCTGCATCTCCGGCCCGCCCAGGAAAAAAGCCCATATTCTGTCATGATTTTTTGTCATAGAAGTAGGACCCCACCACATCTATGATGATACCGGGTTTTGTCACAATTATCGTCATAGAAGTGTCATAAGTATGACAGAAAAAATTACGTTCGGCCGAAAATGTCACGGATGTGTCTTTTTTTTGTAGTGATTCTTCCTCCTTCACTACAAGAGCGCACCAACATGGACGCGAGTGCACGAGCAAGCTACCTCAAGAAGATGCATGAAGATACCAGGCACACCATCGAGCGCCAAGTACAATGACTCACGACAAAGCTCAACATCAACAAGCAACCCATGACATTCAACATCGGAGATCTTGTGTGGCTACTGTAAGTGCATCTAGTGCCACCCCTAGTTGGTTTTGGAGTATTAACGACAAAGTTGGTTGAGGGACTAATGCATTTGTGAGAATTGCAGGATAACGCAGGTAGTGTCCCTCATTGATTCGGTTTACCTACCGGAGATGACCCCTAAAAATGTATGAAGACATTGAAGACAATGGTGGTGTGTGAAGATGTTCACATTGAAGACTATGACATGAGAAGACATTGAGTGAAGACTATGGAGCACGAAGACTGAGTTGTTTCGTTGTTTCCTTTTCTTCTGTGTTGAGTCATAGGAACCACTGTACTGTTAAGTGGGGTCCAAGTGAACTAAGTCAGAGTGACTAAAGTGATGCTCAACCCAAATCCTATGTCTTCGAGCGAAGACAATGAGAGCAAATCTTATCCAGAGCTGGATGAGTCAGCTTTGCTTGTAGCCCAAGTAAAGTTGTCGTGTGTGTTTGAAATCTGACCCTTGGAACACGTGTTAGTTCCTTAGTGACCCACGGTCATTTCGGACATATCAGGTCGGGTTGCCTTGTGGCTATAAATAGCCCACCCCCTACACCATAAATTGGTGGCTGCTCAGAGTTAGTTTACGGCTTTTGTCGTTTTGAGAGCAACCCACCTCGAAGCCTTTGAGAGAGAAATCCTTGCGAGGACAAAGCCCAAACACCCAGAGCCAAAGAGTGTTAGGCATCACTGAAGTCTTTCTGTCTGTGTGACCTGAAGACTTGTTACACTTGAGGACTGTGTATCCTCCAGCCGGTTAGGCGTCGCGTTCTGAGCATCCAAGAGTCATTCCGGTGAACAAAGTCTGTGAAGGTTCAGAAGTCTACCTTGAAGACTTACCAGAGTGATTGGGCGAGGACTGTGTGTCCTTAGCTCAAGGGGAATAAGGTGAAGACGCGGTCTTCTGAGTTGAATCTCAGCCTCCCTAACCAGACGTACAGTTGTCATAGCAACTGGAACTGGTTCAACAAATCATGTGTCTTCAACAAGTGACTGGTTCTATCCCTTCCCTCCTTTACTTTGAGTTTGTCTTTGTGAAGTCATTGCTTATCTGTCTTATCTGTTTGACTTCATTGCTTGACTACTATTGTTGATTGGCTTCATACTATCTTCCATCCTGATCCTTACTACCTAGCTGCTATTAGTCTTCGTACATTAACACTACTGCATACTTGACTATGGCTTGCTTGTTGTAGTTTATCTTCCGCTGCATATCAATTAGGTCTTTTCTATTGTTAGTCTTCAAAACTTCCATGTTTTGAAGACTTTGATAAAAATCGCCTATTCACCCCCCCTCTAGTCGATAACTAGCACTTTCAATTGGTATCAGAGCAACATACTCCCTTGTTCTATGTGATTCGGTTTAACCACCTGGAGTTTAGCTATGTCGACTGCAGGATTGAGGAACGTATCTTGTCCCACCTTTGACGGTCATGAGTATCCTCGGTGGAAAGCCATGATGAAGAAGCGACTCATGGCTATGAATAGTGAACTGTGGACCGTCACTGAGATTGGTCTTACCGATCTATGCAAGATGGCAGAGGCTGATGACATTCGCAAGTACACTCTACTGAACCTCACAGCAAAGGATGTCATCTGGTCCTGTCTGTCCCGAAATCAGTTCAGAAATGTCATGCACCTTAATCACGTGAAGCTAATCTGGGACCGGCTTTCTGAGGTCTATGAAGGTCATCTTAATCGTCATGATCCTTGGCTTGATGATTACAAGGAATCTCTTAAGGAGATGACCTTTCCACCTGAATCGTCTTCATCTTCACCATGCCTCTTGGCAGGGGGTGCTAAGGTAACTGAATTCTACCTCTCTGAAACTAGTGATGATGAATCAGGTGATGAATTTGGCCCCAGCTATGTCAAACTTGCTTCCCTTGCCACTAAACAACAAAGAGCTTTGGAAAAGGTTCAAAACATGCTAGTAAGAGCGATGATATGTTGGGTGAAGAAATGGATCAGTCAAAAGCATTGGCTGAGAGTCTTCAAAAACTTCATTCCAAGTTTGACGCCCTTCAAGATCAACATAATGCTCTCGTGTCTGATCATGAGAAGCTTTCTTATGAATGTCTTCAAAGAAAGCAAGATCTTGAAAAGATAAGAGTGGATTATGAAGTTCTTCTGAAGAAGCACGATTCATTACTTGCTCAACAAATCAGCGTTGCTCAGGATGAACTTGAACCACCATGTTTAAAATGCATTGTGCGTAATAACGCTATCTCTGTTGCTGAATGTTCCACTGCTACTACTGTTGCTCTGTCTTCAACTACTGATGTGGTAACTAACCCCTCTGCTGAGGATACCACTACTATTGCTGATGAAAATGCTAGGTTGAAGACATTGCTTGAAACAGGGATGTATAAAAGTCTGAAAGGGCATCAGACACTTTGCGATGTCCTCAAAAAGCAGATTCCGAACCAAAACCCTAGGAAAGAGGGTGTTGGCTTCGAGAGGAAAATGAATGTTGATGGCTCCTACTGGAAGCCTGAGCAGTATCCCAAAACCATATGGGTTGCTGCAAAGGAACCTTCAGTGGATCCATCCACCTTATCTGGCTTTACCTGTGCTAATCCTATTATCATTGATGAATCCTTTGAGGCAAACTATAAACTGTTCAAAAATCAGAATGGTGAAGTGTTTGCCAGGTATATTGGTACTAACTGCAGGAATGGACCGCCAATGAAGAAGATCTGGGTTCCCAAAAGCTGTCTTGAGAATCTTCCTGTGAATGTTGTCATGACACCACCAGGGAAGAAGACAAACCCCAGACCAAAGGCGTCACATGGTCCAACGGCTTCATACGAAAACAGGACTCACCTGAGTCACCCTAACGCCAATGTTTTGCATGGAAATCGTACTCAAACTTATGAATATGAGCGTGTGTCTTCAAACCGCTATGTTCATAGGACTAAGAACTTTTCTGCTTATTCATATGAGTATCATTCATCTCCTGCAAGGCTATTTGCTAGGGCTCCTAAGCCGAAATTCTCAGATGCTACACTTAGACTCATTGCTTCTAAGCCAGCCCTAAAGATGTGGGTGGTGAAGAAGAACTAACTCTCTTTTGCAGAACATGGTCTCCAGCCAGCAATCAAAGGCATCCGATGTTATTGCTGGGGACCTAAAACACTATAAGGGACGCATGGTAAAATGATCTTACCATATATTTCAAATGTGAATCGCTTACCAGTCATACTATGAGTTCTAACCTTATGCTAAGAGATGTGATAATCCATGTGTACATCAAATGCTTATGCTTCACAACATACCTTGTGTAGCCTATCCTCCTAATTGCACTGTAGGGTATGACACCTCATGCTTCAGAATGGATTATGGACAGCGGATGCACTAATCATATGACTGGTGATCGAGGTCTTCTCATGGACTCAACATTACGCCCATCCGATAAGAGTCAAATCACATTTGCTGACAATGGTAAAGGCAAGGTATTGGGTCTAGGTAGAGTTGCAATCTCAAAGGATCAACACATGGATAAAGTGATGCTTGTTGAATCCCTTGGATTCAACTTAATGTCTGTCTCGATGCTTTGTGACTTAAACATGATTGTGATATTCGAAAAATATCGTTGCCTTGTACTAATGGAATCTGACAAATCTCTAGTCTTTGAAGGGTATAGGAAAGGTGATCTATACATGGTAGATTTATCAGTAGGTCCACAGCTTGCCGTATGTCTTCTTGCAAAAGCTTCAGAATGCTGGCTCTGGCATCGAAGGCTGGGACATGCTGGCATGAGGAACTTACACACTCTCGTCAAGAAGAAGCATGTCATAGGCATCGAAGGTGTCAAGTTCAAGAAAGATCATTTGTGTGGTGCTTGTGAAGCTAGGAAGATGACAAGGGCCAAGCACCCCTCGAAGACAATCATGACGACATCTCAACCCTTCGAGCTGTTGCACATGGACTTATTTGGCCTTACTCACTACTCTACCCTCACAACAACGGCGTGTCTCTATGGCTTCGTCATTGTTGATGACTACTCAAAATATACATGGGTGCACATAATTCTCTACAAGACTGAAGTACAAGATGTCTTCAGACGATTCGCCAATCGAGCAATGAACAACTATGGCGTCAAGATCAAGCATATCAGAAGTGATAACGGCACTGAATTCAAGAACACCGAGCTTGATCTTTATCTGGATACAATGGGAATCACTCATGAATTCTCTGCCCCATACACACCTCAGCAAAATGGCACTGTAGAGCGTAAAAACAGAACCCTCATTGAGATGGCTTGAACAATGCTCGATGAGTACAAGACACCAAGAAAGTTCTGGCCTGAAGCTATTGATACAGCGTGTCACATCATCAACCGTGTCTACATCCATAAGCTTCTGGTCAAAACATCCTATGAGCTCTGAAAGTGCTAGTTATCGACTAGAGGGGGGGTGAATAGGCGATTTTTATCAAAGTCTTCAAAACGTGGAAGTTTCGAAGACAAACAATAGAAATGACCTAATTGATATGCAGCGGAAGATAAACTACAACAAGCAAGGCATAGTCAAGTATGCAATAGTGTTAAGGTACGAAGACTAATAGTAGCTAGGTAGTAGGATCAGGATGGAAAATGGTATGAAGCCAATCAACAATAGCAGTCAAGCAATGAAGTCAACCAGATAAGACAGATAAGCAATGACTTCACGCAGACAAACTCAAAGTAAAGGAGGGAAGAGATAGAACCAGTCACTTGTTGAAGACACAGGATTTGTTGGACCAGTTCCAGTTGCTGTGACAACTGTACGTCTGGTTAGGGAGGCTGAGATTCAACTCAGAAGACCGTGTCTTCACCTTATTCCCCTTGAGCTAAGGACACTTAGTCCTCGCCCAATCACTCTGGTAAGTCTTCAAGGTAGACTTCCGAACCTTCACAGACTTTGTTCACCCGGCAATCCACAATGACTCTTGGATGCTCAGAACGCGACGCCTAACCGGCTGGAGGATACACAGTCCTCAAGTGTAATAAGTATTCAGGTCACACAGACAGAAAGACCATAGTGATGCCTAACACTCTTTGGCTCTGGGTGTTTGGGCTTTGTCCTTGCAAGGATTTCTCTCTCAAAGGCTTCGAGGTGGGTTGCTCTCAAAACGACAAAAGCCGTAAACTAACTCTGAGCAGCCACCAATTTATGGTGTAGGGGTGGGCTATTTATAGCCACAAGGCAACCCGACCTGATTTGTCCGAAATGACCCTGGGCCACTAAGGAACTAACACGTGTTCCAACGGTCAGATTTCAAGCAAAGCTGACTCATCCAGCTCTGGATAAGATTTTCTCTCATTGTCTTCACTCGAAGACATAGGATTTGGGTTGAGCATCACTTCAGTCACTCTGACTTAGTTCACTTGGACCCAACTTAACAGTACGGTGGTTCCTATGACTCAACAAAGAAGAAAAGGAAACAACGAAGCCACAGTCTTCGCGCTCCATAGTCTTCACTCAATGTCTTCTCATGTCATAGTCTTCAATATGAATATCTTCTCATACCACCATTGTCTTCAATGTCTTCATACATTTTTAGGGGTCATCTCCGGTAGGTAAACTGAATCAATGAGGGACACTACCTACGTTATCCTTCAATTCTCACAAACGCATTAGTCCCTCAACCAACTTTGTCGTCAATACTCCAAAACCAACTAGGGGTGGCACTAGATGCACTTACAATCTCCCCCTTTTTGGTGATTGATGACAAACTGGTTGAAGTTTTCAACGGGGATAAAGTATGTGAAATTGTAAAGGATAGGAAATTGTCTTCATAAGTAGCAATGGCTCCCCCTGAAGATGTGCATATAAGTAATTTTAATTTTGGAATGCAAATGCACATGGCAGGTTGTACTTGTGGAGATCCACTTCAACTTATGAAGATAATTCATCATGCATGAAATGATATAGCATATAGGATGACATGCATAATGAAAAATGGACGTCTGCAGGATGATCTAAGTGCGGAAGTTATCATCGCACATGCGGAATTTATCATCGCATCACAGTAAAGCAAATAAGTAGCAGACGACCATCAAGTTTAGGTGTTACAACTCAAAGAACCAAATGTTTTAAAAAGCAAGTGTTGTAAGCACGAGGCAATATATAATGCAACCGCCCATATGAACCCGCTTGAAGACTGTCAACTCATACGCTTCTCCCCTTTTGTCAGTAAGGACCAAAAAGGTTTGAATACATAGAGCATCTACTCGTCCTCATGAGTAGGTGAAGTAGCAGGGTTATCGTCGTTGGTTGGCGGTGCAGACGAACTTGGTGCAGTGTCGATGCGTGCAGTAGTAGGAGGTGGTGAAGTAGCATCATCTTCGTCATCGATCACTCTGGCATTGACAGTTGCCGCGGAGGAAGAATATTCAGAGTCTTCAAGAGATGGAGTGCGACGTAGGACAGCAGTCCGTGGAGGAGTGGAGTCAAACTGGAATCTTTCATTGAAGCCATCGTCTTGAAGATCTGCTTCAGCACTAAGCAGGGTCAGGCTCTTCCATGATCGCCGGCAAGTTTCATGAGCAACAAATGCATTCTTGGTGGCAAGGTTTCGAATGCGATTTACATCCACCAAGAGGCTTTGCATCTATCTTTTGAGCCAAAAGTGATGTTTATCCTGTTTCTAATGAAGGGCCACAAGAAGTTCTCGGTCATTGAGTACGCGAGAACGCTTCTGAGGCCTTTGGGCAATGGTGCTTTCAGTGGCTTCAGTAGGTTCTCGATGAGGCAGACGAGTATTTCCAGCCAATGGATAGATTCGTGTTGCTGCTTGAAGACCTTCAATGGGTTGAGTGAAGCTTTGGTGCTCGGCATTCTAAAGACAAAGAGGCTTCTTGGCAGGGTCAGAGTATATGGCTTCAACTGACATATCAATCTTTGGTAAAAAGATCAGATGATTGCGAGCAGATGGTTGATAGTTGACAGATGAGTGTCGCTTGATGAGGAGCATGACCCATGGAGCATAAAACTTCAGACCAAACAGATCAGATCCAGAAGCAGCCAGTTGCCTGATGAAGAAATCTTGCGCATTGAAGCTGATGCCATTGAGGATGTAAAAGACCAATATATTCATGGCTCCTTCAAGTTTTGCAGCTGATAAATGTCCTTTGATAGGCCATAGAGTCCGCCTGATGATGTGATATATGGTGTGTGGCAGATACTCAAGGTCATGAACAAAGAACTCCTTTGGATATTCAGCATCACGTGGCAAAGGCTTCATCATGCTCAACATCTGGCTCATATTAGGTTCAGGCTTATGGAAGATGCTCTCCAGTGCATTGCGGTGGTTTTGACAACCAGGTTCATAGAGCTCTCCGGGAGTGGATAGGCCTGTAAGCTCAATGATGTCAAGAGCTTTGGCTTCATGATGAACATTTCCTGTCATCCACTCGAGAACCCATGTCTTCGTATCTCTGTTATAACCGCGAATGTGGAGTGTAGCATAGAATTGAAGCAATAGCTCTTCATTCCAATGTTCTTTGTCTGTGACAAAGCTGAGCAGACCAGCATCACGAAAGCAGTCAAGTGCTTCTCCTAAGCAGGGCAGTCTAGTAATGGCTTCAGTGTTGAGGCGCATATGAGGGAAAATGCGGCCTTGATCATACAGAACACGGGAGTAATAGCTTCGCTGCTGATGACTCCAGAACCGATCTGATGATATTCTTGGCTTCGTGTAGGGGTTCTTTGAGCTGTCAAAGAATGTGTTGTGGCTCTTGAAGCCATTTGCATTGAAGGACCCTGGTGAGTTTGCAGTACCTGGAAACCTTGGCAGTCTTGGCTTGGGCTTCTAGACCTAAGGCCTATGCTCAATGTGATAGTCAAATTGAGGACCAGAGACAATAGGCGGAGGGACCAGAACGGGCCATCTTACTGTGATTAGCTCGCCATGGTTTTATGCTTGCTCGATTGTATAGGGCCTTGGTGGCGGAACAGGAGCAGTGGCAGCAGCTGAGGCTTCAGGCTGCACAACAGGTGCTTCAGGAGCAGTTGCCTCATTGGTTTCAGGCACACTGTTTGGTTCAAGCTCCACATTAGCTTCAGTCATGACAATGTCATGAGCTTCACTTGCGTTGGTAGTGGCAGCTTCAGGATTTTCAACCTCCACTTGCTGAGCTGGAGGGTCAAGCACAGACACGTTCACTTCATGAACAGTTTCTTCAGGAATGGGGGGAGTATGGACACGTTCTTCTTGACGTTCTTCATCGGCTGATGCAGCTGGATTGTCTTCAGCAGCTGGGGCTTCAGACACGAAGACATTCACAGCAGGAGTGGCTTCTGAAAACACTTGACATGCAACAGGTTGATGATGCACTTCTCCTTCTGGAACGCTCGGAAGAGGGACTTGAGGCCTTGGTCCTTTGCGAAGCCTTTGTAGTACAGGCGACGCCTTTGGAGATGGAGTGGGCAGGTCCTCATCCTCTTCAACTTGTACGGATGGTGTGGTTTGTTGTTGTTGGGGAGTACTGGGGGAGTCTTGTTCTTGCGGGCGATCAGCCCATGAAGCATCCTGAGCAATTGGCGTCAGAGGACGACCAATGCTGATGATTTCGCTGTTCGTATGAACAGGCGATGATACCACATTATATTCAATTTGAGGAAGAACTTCATCATCTTCAACATTGTCATCTTGACCAATGTCTTCAGCAGCGGTGGGTTCAGCTGCTGGAATCTCTTCAGCTTCAGGAGCCTCTGTGGAAGCAGGCTCATGAACAGTCATGCGAAGTTCTTGGGATGCAGATGCAGGACGAACCACTGAGATGGGTTCAACAACAAGGGGCTCTGTGGGAGCAGCCCGATTCTTCTTGGTCGTGCGCTTCTTCTTGGAGGGAGCGGCATCAGAGGCTTCAGTATTCTTCCTCTTTCTGGCTTCAGCCTCGGCAGCCCTCGTCTTCTTCTGTTCTGAAGCGGTTGTGGTGACCTTTGGCTTCGAGCCAGTCATGCTTCTTGGGAAGATAATGCGAGGGGCTTCTTGGCCTGAAGGTGCAGGCTGGTCAGCAGGAAGCTTCTTCTTTTTCTTTGCAGCCATCCTGGGGTCAATGCCAGGACGGCCAAGTGACTTGCGCTTCTCAGCCTCATTGTAGGCAAGCACACACTTATCAGCCAGACTTTTCATGCGCTCACGAGAGCCTTGAGCTTCTTGGCGCTTCTTCAGAAAGGCTTCCTTAAGCTCATGCAGCATGACCTTGAAGTTTCTGATGTCTTGAACACTGAGCTTCGCCACATGCTTCTTGAATTGAGCCTTCTCATAATCAATTTTGTTCTTCAGCTCAACGATGCGCTGAGCAAGAGCTAGCTTAGAAGCAATGGCGCCATTGAAAGAGACGCTGAGGCCAATGGGAAGCTGCAAATCTCCAAAGCTTAGATTGGGGGAGTCGAACCACTCATCAATGAAGTTATGGATGATTGCCACATCAAAGAGAGGCAAGTTGTTGAAGATTTCTGCTTCTTCCTTGCTCTTTATCAGTTGCTCAAGGGCATCATCAGCAAGATCTTCATCACTGGACAGATCAATGGGCTCTTCACACAGAATAGCAGCAGGAGTCAAAGCCTGATCAGTACTCTTGACGATTTTCTTTTTCTTCTCCGTCTTCTTGGAGATGCGTGAAAGATCTTCAGACTGCACGCTGGCCTCAGGAGGTGCAGTTGCCAGTGGCTTCACAGGAGAAGCTTTTGGAGGTGCAGCTGATGATGATGCCTTAATCTTCTTTGGCTTCTGCGGCCTTGGAGGAGGAGCTGGGGCTTCATCAGAATCAGCATCATTGTCAGAATGATCCACTTTGGCACCTTGTACCACGATGTAGGAGATGAGGCCGTCAAGGTTTGCAAAGGGGCCAATTCTATTCTCTTCAGCTTCACGTGTGCCATCATCACAGGGAGCAGAGGGGCCAGGATTGAAGTCTAATCCCCATGACTTCTTGTTTTCCTTTGCCGAAGCCTTAGCAAACTGGAAGTTGCGCTTGAAGAGATTGTCGTCACGACACCAGAGCAATGATGATGGGTCGGCTTCTTCAGGCTATGGTCCATGGACCATGCAAGGATAAAATTCTTGCGCAATGGCTTCAGCTTTGTTCTTGGGGGGAAGGCCTCGATAGAGAATATCACCCCAAGGGCTCTTGATAGCATTTTTCTCTGCGTACTCCTGGGTCACAAACTTGTACTTGTACCACTGTTCAGCCCAATAGCGTCGAATCCATTGGATTCGAGTCTTGCGCTGATTGTAATCCTCTTCAGGATCTGTTTTGTAGATTTCTGCAAGATCATCAGGCAGATCCTTTGAAGTTCCCCCACGACGCTGTCTGCCACCCTTCCTTACTGATTTCTCTGCAGCCATGAACTTCAAACTGAACGGTTTTAATATGTTCAAAGGCTTCAAAGGCTTTCGCTTGCTGGTCAGACAGGAACTGGCTTCAGGAGAATCAATGTGTTGTTGTAAGAATTCTGCAAATGAATGCAGACTATGAGAACCTAGGGATTCTCCCACGGACATGTACCTGTGACAGCATTAGAGATGCGAGGGAAGGGGAAGAGGTCATATGCATTCTCAGAAGATTTTGAAGATAAATCAGTTTGAAGACATTGACCTCATGATGCGAAGACATTCACTTATATGAGCTGAGTTGGTTCCAGATTTGTACCAATCCGTGAATAAGTACAAGTGAGGAATCAACCTAGATAGGAAATCTAAGTGAATAGACTAGAGATGCAGACAGAATAGATCTAACATTGAGTAGGTAGAAACCACTTTCGGTAAATAGGATGAATCTATGAAGATCAAAAAGGTGGTAAAAGTAGAGTTATAATTACCGCATGAAGAACTGCTAGAAGGGATGAATAGGAGACCGAGCAGTTCAGCCCACCGTGCCCTAACTTGGCGACGGAGGACACCTACGGCGACGGCGGAGAGGACGATGTCCGCGGCCGGCGTGAGGACGGCGTCAGAGAAGTCGCGGCAGCTAAGCGCTTCGTCGCCGGCGTCGTCGAGAGCTAGCGGTGGCGCTAGGGTTTTGACGAGGTGGAGAAGTGGAAGAAGGATTTCTTTACCGCAGGGGACACGTATTTATAAGTAGGCGTGCGGCACAGCGCAATTACGCAGGTACCCCTGTCTGTTCACATCCGTGGGACACGTGGCAAGCATGCAACATCCTTAGAGTTGTCCCACGTTCCCACGCCCGCCAGGCATGTCGGAGAGTTGTTCCGGCTTCTCCAGATTTCAATAATAAGGATAAGTCATTTAAAACAAATTTAATGTTTGTCTCTGTGTCTTCTGCTGACAAGGATGCAGAGAAGACGTTCGACAGTTTCAATAGAATGCATATGATTTGGACAATAGAGTTTGAGATAGTAAGCATAGAGAGATTAGGGTCCGATCACATTCACTTAGTTCAAAAAGATTCAACTTGAAGACATAGCTATAAGTGAATGCTGTAGAGGAAAGAACACTAGTATATATATATGCAATCAAATCATCATAGCACAGAAAATCATGAAGATAAATTGAAACTGAAGACAAACCAAATGCGAAGTCTTTGCAAAAGTAACGCCATGAGTGAAACACTTCAAACAGAGAAATTTGGTGGTGGCGTTACCCACCGTATAGGAAGTATTAGACCCAGACACGGCGCACAATTATCGTGGCGCTCCGAAGTCAAATTCCATGTTAATGTATTCACACTCAGAGTGTAAATCTTCATTGATTGAAGATATACATTACTTTGTGTGTTGCACATCTAAGTCATCAACATGCATAAGTGTTAGGATGTGTGCCTGATCACAGGACATTAGAGGATTCCAAGATATTTAGCTCACACCATAACTTGCAAAACCTTTTCTCATCCAAGGGCTTTGTGAAGATATCTGCAAGTTGCTCTTTAGGGTTGACGTGAATGATATCGATATCTTTCTTCATGACATGATCTCTGAGAAAATGATGATGAATTTCAATGTGCTTTGTCTTCGAGTGTTGGACTGGATTGTTGGCTATCTTGATGGCACTTTCATTGTCGCAGAAGAGAGGTACTTGGTTCAGGTTGATGCCATAGTCCTTGAGAGTTTGCTTCATCCATAGAAGGTGAGAACAACAAGATCCAGCAGCAATGTATTCAGATTCAGTAATTGAGAGTGATACACAATTCTGCTTCTTTGAAGACCAACAGACAAGTGATCGTCCCAGAAAGTGACATGTTCCTGATGTTGACTTGCGATCCACCTTGTCACCAGCATAATCAGCATCCGTGAATCCAACTAGATCAAACCTTGAGCCCTTTGGATACCATAATCCGAGTGTTGGGGTGTAAGCCAAATATCGAAGAATTCGCTTCACAGCTAAGTGATGCGATTCCTTTGGTGCCGCCTGGAATCGAGCACACATGCAAACACTAAGCATAATATCTGGCCTAGATGCACATAGGTAAAGTAAAGAACCAATCATGGAGCGGTATACCTTTTGATCGAACTCTTTACCATTGTCGTCGGGACCAAGATGATGTTTGGCTAGCATTAGCGTCGTGTAACCTTTGCAATCTTGCATTCCGAACTTCTCCAGATAATCTTTGAGATATTTTTCTTGAGATATGAAGATGCCATTTCTTTGCTGACGAATTTGAAGACCAAGGAAGAACTTCAGCCCACCCATCATGGACATCTGATATTGCTCTTGCATCATGTATCCAAACTCATCACTATACTTCTGATTGGTGCAGCCGAAGATTATGTCATCCACATATATTTGGCATACAAACAGTTCACCATCATATGTCATCGTGAAGAGTGTGGGATCGAGGGATCCTGGTTTGAAGCATTTGCTCTTCAGGAAGTCTTTGATTGTATCATACCAAGCGCGAAGAGCTTGTTTGAGGCCATACAGTGCTTTGTTGAGTTTGTACACCATATCAGGATGTTTTGGATCTTCAAAGCCAGGTGGTTGAGCAACATACACTTCTTCTTCAATCTTGCCATTGAGAAATGCACTCTTCACATCCATTTGATATAGCAAGATGTTGTGATGATTAGCATAGGCTAGCAGTATGCGAATAGCTTCAAGCCTAGCAACAGGAGCAAATGTTTCATCGAAGTCAATTCCTTCAACTTGAGTATATCCTTGAGCCACAAGACGTGCTTTGTTTCTGATGACTTGACCGTGCTCATCTTGTTTGTTCTGATATATCCATTTTGTGCCAATAATGTTATGCTTGCGAGGGTCAGGGCGCTTGACCAGTTCCCAAACATTATTCAGCTTGAACTATTGAAGTTCTTCTTGCATGGCTTGAATCCATTCAGGTTCCATAAAGGCTTCAGCAACTTTCTTGGGTTCAGATATCGATACAAATGAAAAATGCCCATAGAAATTTGCTAGCTGTGTTGCTCTTGATCGAGTAAGCGAACCAGGTGTGTTAATGCTATCAATTATCTTCTCAATTTGTACTTCATTTGCAACACGAGGATGAACTGGACGAAGACCTTGCTCATGCTGATCATTGTCATCATTGGAAGGATTGTCTTCGGTCTGAGCATTGTCTTCAGGTTGGTTTGGGGCAGAAATGATAAGTTCCTCTTCAGGCTGTGCTTTAGAGGGCATGATTTAACCAGTTCCCATCAGCTTGATAGATTCACTGGAAGGAGCTTCATCTAGTGTGCTTGGTAGGAGTTCTCGTTGTGAGCCATTTGTTTCATCAAATCGCACGTCCACAGTTTCAACAATTTTATAGTGGAAGAGGTTGAAGACTCTGTAAGAGTGCGAATCCTTTCCATATCCAAGCATGAAGCCTTCGTGAGCTTTGGGTTCAAATTTTGACTTGTGATGGGGATCCTTGATCCAGCACCTGGCACCAAAGACTCTGAAGTAGCTGACATTTGGCTTCTTGCCAGTAAGGAGCTCATAGGATGTTTTGCCCAGAAGCTTATGGATGTAGACACGGTTGATGATGTGAAAAGCTATATCAATGGCTTCAGGCCAGAATTTTCTTGGTGTCTTGTACTCGTCAAGCATTGTTCAAGCCATCTTGATGAGGGTTCTGTTCTTGCGCTCTACAATGCCGTTTTGCTGAGGTGTGTATGGAGCAGAAAATTCATGACTGATTCCCATTGTATCCAGATAAAGATCAAGCCCGGTATTCTTGAATTCAGTGTCGTTATCACTTCTGATATGCTTGATCTTGACGCCATAATTGTTCATTGCTCGATTGGCGAATCATCTGAAGACATCTTGTACTTCAGTCTTGTAGAGAATTATGTGCACTCATGTATATCTTGAGTAGTCATCAACAATGACGAAGCCATAGAGACACGCCGTTGTTGTGAGGGTGGAGTAGTGAGTAGGGCCAAATAAGTCCATGTGCAACAGCTCAAAGGGTTGAGATGTCGTCATGATTGTCTTCGAGGGGTGCTTGGCCCTCGTCATCTTCCCAGCTTCGCAAGCACCACACAAATGATCTTTCTTGAACTTAACACCTTCGATGCCTATGACATGCTTCTTCTTGACGAGAGTGAGCAAGTTCCTCATGCCAACATGCCCCAGCCTTCGATGCTAGAGCCAGCATTCTGAAGCTTTTGCAAGAAGACATACGGCAAGCTGTGGACCTGTTGAGAAATCTACCATGTATAGATCACCTTTCCTGTACCCTTCAAAGACTAGAGACTTGTCAGATTCCATTAGTACAAGGCAACGATATTTTCCAAATATCACAATCATGTTTAAGTCACAAAGCATTGAGACAGACATTAAGTTGAATCCAAGGGATTCAACAAGCATCACTTTATCCATGTGTTGATCCTTTGAGATTGCAACTCTACCTAGACCCAATACCTTGCCTTTACCAGTGTCAGCAAATGTGATTTGACTCTTGTCGGATGGACGTAAGGTTGAGTCCATGAGAAGACTTCGATCACCAGTCATATGATTAGTGCATCCGCTGTCCATAATCCATTCTGAAGCACGAGGTGTCATACCCTACAGTGCAGTTAGGAGGATAGGCTTCACAATGTATGTTGTGAAGCATAAGCAGTTGATGCACACTTGGATTATCACAGCATAGATGAAAGTTAGCACACAGTATGACTGGTAAGCGATTCATATGTGGAATACATAGTAAGTCATTTTATCATGCGTCCCTTTGTGTTTTAGGTCCCCAGCAATAATATCGGACGCCTTTGATTGCTGGCTGGAGACCATGTTCTGCAAAAGAGAGTTAGTTCTTCTTCACCACCCACATCTTTAGGGGTGGCTTAGAAGCAATGAGTCTAAGGTGCAGCATCTGAGAATTTTGGCTTTGGAGCCCTAGCAAATAGCCTTGCAGGAGATGAATGATACTCATATGAATAAGCAGAAAAGTTCTTAGTATTATGAACATAGCGGTTTGAAGACACACGTTCATATTCATAAGTTTGAGTGTGATTTCCCTGCAAAACATTGGCGTTAGGGTGACTTTGGTGAGTCCTGTTTCCGTATGAAGCCGTTGGACCATGTGACGCCTTTGGTCTGGGGTTTGTCTTCTTCCCTGGTGGTATCATGACAACATTCACAGGAAGATTCTCAAGACAGCTTTTGGGAACCCAGATCTTCTTCATTGGCGGTCCATTCCTGCAGTTAGTACCAATATACCTGGCAAACACTTCACCATTCTGATTTTTGAACAGTTTATAGTTTGCATCAAAGGATTCATCAATGATAATAGGATTAGCACAGGTAAAGCCAGATAAAGTGGATGGATCCACTGAAGGTTCCTTTGCAGCAACCCATGTGGTTTTGGGATACTGCTCAGGCTTCCAGTAGGAACCATCAGCATTCATTTTCCTCTCGAACCCAACACCCTCTTTCCTAGGGTTTCGGTTCAGAATCTGCTTTTTGAGGACATCACAAAGTGTCTGATGCCCTTTCAGACTTTTATACATCCCTGTTTCAAGCAATGTCTTCAACCTAGCATTTTCATCAGCAATAGTAGTGGTATCCTCAGATGAGGGGTTAGTTACCACATCAGTAGTTGAAGACAGAGCAACAGTAGTAGCAGTGGAACATTCAGCAACAGAGGCAGCGTTATCACGCTCATGCATTTTAAGCACGGTGGTTCAAATCCATCCTGAGCGGGACTGATCTGTTGAGCGCGAAATGACTCATTCTCCTTTTGAAGATCCTCATGAGTCGCTTTCAATTTCTCAAGCTCTTGCTTCCTTTGAAGATAATTATAGGAGAGCTTTTCATAAGTGGTTGAGAGCGTCTCATGAAGACTTTCAAGTTCTTGATACTTAGCATGAAGATTTTTTATGTCTTCAACTAAGGACTGTGAACGTGTCATTTCCGCGTCCAACAGGTCATCGCTTTTGTCTAACAGTTTTTGAGTATGTTCCATAGCCCTTTGTTGTTCAGTAGCAATTTTAGCAAGTGTTTTGTAGCTGGGTTTAGATTCACAATCAGAGTTATCTTCACTTGATGTTTGAAAGTAAGCATCGCGCGATTTTACCTTGGCACCGCGTGCCATGAAGTAGTAGGTGGGAGCAGGATCGTCCTTGTCATCATCAGCGTTGGTGTGGGAGTCATTGTCTTCAGTGTTGAAGATGGACTTTGCAACGTAGGCTGTGGCCAGAGCCAGACTTGCAACGCCAGAGTTGGACTCAGCTTCCGATTCCACCTCTGCCTCCTTAGACGCAGACTCCTCCTCTGAATCCATTTCCTTGCCAACAAAGGCACGAGCCATGCCAGATGAGCTCTTCTTATGAGATGAGGACTTTGATGTGGACTTGGAAGAAGACTTTGATGATTTCTTCTTCTTCTTGTCATCAGAGTCATATTCCTTGCTCTTCTTCTTCTTCTTCCCATTGTCCCACTGAGGACACTCAGAGATGTAGTGCCCAGGCTTCTTACACTTGTGACATGTTCTCTTCTTGTTGTCTTGAGTGGAAGCTTCATCATTTCTTGAACAGGATCGTGAAGACTTTCTGAAGCCCTTCCTCTTAGTGAATTTCTGGAACTTCTTCACAAGCATAGCAAGCTCCCTTCCAATGTCTTCAGGATCACCAGAACCGCAGTCAGATTCTTCTTCTTCAGATGAGGAAACAACTTTTGCCTTCAAAGCACGAGTTCGGCCATAGTTGGGGCCATAGATATCTCTTTTCTCAGAAAGCTGGAACTCATGTGTGTTGAGCCTCTCAAGTATATCAGACGGATCGAGATTCTTGAAGTCAGGACGTTCTTGTATCATGAGGGCAAGGGTGTCAAAGGAGCTGTCAAGGGATCTCAGCAGCGTCTTGACGATTTCATGCTTGGTGATCTCAGTGGCACCGAGAGCCTGAAGCTCATTTGTGATGTCGGTGAGGCGATCAAACGTGAGCTGGACATTTTCATTGTCGTTTCTCTTGAAGTGGTTGAAGAGATTGCGAAGAACACTGATCCTCTGGTCTCTCTGTGTAGAGACGCCTTCATTGACCTTGGATAGCCAGTCCCAGACTAGCTTTGACGTTTCCAGAGCACTCACATGGCCATACTGTCCTTTGGTCAGATGACCACAGATGATGTTCTTTGCAGTTGAGTCCAGTTGAATGAACTTCTTGACATCAGTAGGGGTGACACCTTCGCCAGTTTTGGGAACGCCATTCTTGACGACATACCAGAGGTCGACATCAATGGCTTCAAGATGCATGCGCATCTTATTCTTCTAGTAGGGATATTCTGTTCCATCGAACACGGGGCAAGCAGCAGAGACTTTGATTATCCCTGCAGTTGACATAGCTAAACTCCAGCTGGTTAAACCGAATCACAAAGAACAAGGGAGTACCTTGCTCTGATACCAATTGAAAGTGCTAGTTATCGACTAGAGGGGGGGTGAATAGGCGATTTTTATCAAAGTCTTCAAAACGTGGAAGTTTCAAAGACAAACAATAGAAATGACCTAATTGATATGCAGCGGAAGATAAACTACAACAAGCAAGCTATAGTCAAGTATGCAATAGTGTTAACATATGAAGACTAATAGCAGCTAGGTAGTAGGATCAGGATGGAAGATGGCATGAAGCCAATCAACAATAGTAGTCAAGCAATGAAGTCAACCAGATAAGACAGATAAGCAATGACTTCACGCAGATAAACTCAAAGTAAAGGAGGGAAGAGAAGACACAGGATTTGTTGGACCAGTTCCAGTTGCTGTGACAACTGTATGTCTGGTTAGGGAGGCTGAGATTCAACTGAGAAGACCGTGTCTTCACCTTATTCCCCTTGAGCTAAGGACACTTAGTCCTCGCCCAATCACTCTGGTAAGTCTTCAAGGTAGACTTCCGAACCTTCATAGACTTCGTTCACCCGGCAATCCACAATGACTCTTGGATGCTCAAAACGCGACGCCTAACCGGCTGGAGGATACATAGTCCTCAAGTGTAACAAGTCTTCAGGTCACACAGACAGAAAGACTTCAGTGATGCCTAACACTCTTTGGCTCTGGGTGTTTGGGCTTTGTCCTTGCGAGGATTTCTCTCTCAAAGGCTTCGAGGTGGGTTGCTCTCAAAACGACAAAAGCCGTAAACTAACTCTGAGCAGCCACCAATTTATGGTGTAGGGGGTGGGCTATTTATAGCAACAAGGCAACCCGACCTGTGTCCGAAATGACCCTGGGTCACTAAGGAACTGACACGTGTTCCAAAGGTCAGATTTCAAACACACGCGGCAACTTTACTTGGGCTACAAGCAAAGCTGACTCATCCAGCTCTGGATAAGATTTGCTCTCATTGTCTTTGCTCGAAGACATAGGATTTGGGTTGAGCATCACTTCAGTCACTCTGACTTAGTTCACCTGGACCCCACTTAACAGTACGGTGGTTCCTATGACTCAACAAAGAAGAAAAGGAAACAACGAAGCCACAGTCTTCGCGCTCCATAGTCTTCACGCAATGTATTCTCATGTCATAGTCTTCAATATGAATATCTTCTCATACCACCATTGTCTTCAATGTCTTCATACATTTTTAGGGGTCATCTCCGGTAGGTAAACCGAATCAATGAGGGACACTACCTGCGTTATCCTGCAATTCTCACAAACGCATTAGTCCCTCAACCAACTTTGTCGTCAATACTCCAAAACCAACTAGGGGTGGCACTAGATGCACTTACAAGCTCCTTACTGACAAGAAGCCAAATGTCAGTTACTTCAGAGTTTTTGGTGCTAGATGCTGGATCAAGGATCCCCATCACAAGTCAAAATTTGAGCCTAAAGCACACGAAGGCTTCATGCTCGGTTATGGAAAGGATTCACACTCTTACAGAGTCTTCAACCTCTTTCACTACAAAATCGTTGAAACTGTGGACGTGCGATTTGATGAAACCAATGGTTCACAACGAGAGCTCCTGCCAAGCACATTAGATGAAGCTCCTTCTAGTGAATCTATCAAGCTGATGGGAACTGGTGAAATCATGCCCTCTGAAGCACAGCCTGAAGAGGAACTTATCATTTCTGCACAAAACCAACCTGAAGACAATGCTCAGACCGAAGACAATCCTCCCAATGATGACAATGATCAGCATGAGCAAGGTCTTCGTCCAGTTCATCCTCGTGTTGCAAATGAAGTACAAATTGAGAAGATAATTGATAGCATCAACGCACCTGGTCCACTTACTCGCTCAAGGGCGACACAGCTAGCAAATTTCTGTGGGCATTTTTCATTTGTATCAATATCTGAACCCAAGAAAGTTGCTGAAGCCTTTATGGAACCTGAATGGGTTCAAGCCATGCAAGAAGAACTTCAACAGTTCAAGCTGAATAATGTTTGGGAACTTGTCAAGCGCCCTGACCCTTGCAAGCATAACATTATTGGCACTAAATGGATATATCGGAACAAGCAAGATGAGCATGGTCAAGTCATCAGAAACAAAGCACGTCTAGTGGCACAAGGATATACTCAAGTTGAAGGAATTGACTTCGATGAAACATTTTCTCCTGTGGCTAGGCTTGAAGCTATTCGCATACTGCTAGCCTATGCTAATCACCACAACATCTTGCTATATCAAATGGATGTGAAAAGTGCTTTCCTCAATGGCAAGATTGAAGAAGAAGTGTATGTTGCTCAACCACCTGGCTTTGAAGATCCAAAACATCCTGATATGGTGTACAAACTAAACAAAGCACTGTATGGCCTCAAACAAGCTCCTCGCGCTTGGTATGATACAATCAAAGACTTCCTGAAGAGCAAAGGCTTCAAACCAGGATCCCTCGATCCCACACTCTTCACGAAGACATATGATGGTGAACTGTTTGTATGCCAAATATATGTGGATGACATAATCTTCGGCTGCACCAATCAGAAGTATAGTGATGAGTTTGGATACATGATGCAAGAGCAATATCAGATGTCCATGATGGGTGAGCTGAAGTTCTTCCTTGGTCTTCAAATTCGTCAGCAAAGAAATGGCATCTTCATATCTCAAGAAAAATATCTCAAAGACTGTCTGAAGAAGTTCGGCATGCAAGATTGCAAAGGTTACACAACACCAATGCCAGCCAAACATCATCTTGGTCCCGACGACAATGGTAAACAGTTCGATCAACAGGTATACCGCTCCATGATTGGTTCTTTACTTTACCTATGTGCATCTAGGCCAGATATTATGCTTAGTGTTTGCATGTGTGCTCGATTCCAAGCGGCACCAAAGGAATCGCATCACTTAGTTGTGAAGCGAATTCTTAGGTATTTGGCTTACACCCCAACACTCGGATTATGGTATCCAAAGGGCTCAAGGTTTGATCTGGTTGGATACTCGGATGCTGATTATGCTGGTGACAAGGTGGATCGCAAGTCAACATCAAGAACATGTCACTTTCTGGGACGATCACTTGTCTGTTGGTCTTCAAATAAGCAAAACTGTGTATCACTCTCAACTGCTGAATCTGAATACATTCCTGCTGGATCTTGTTATGCACAGCTTATGTGGATGAAGCAAACTCTCAAGGACTATGGCGTCAATCTGAAACAAGTACCTCTCTTCTGCGACAACGAAAGTGCCATCAAGATTGCCAACAATCCAGTTCGGCACTCGAAGACAAAGAACATTGAAATTCGTCATCACTTTCTCACAGATCATGTCATGAAGAAAGATATTGACATCATTCACGTCAACACTGAAGAGCAACTGGTAGATATCTTCACAAAGCCCCTGGATGAGAAAAGGTCTTGCAAGTTACGGTGTGAGCTAAATATTTTGGAATCCTCAAATGTCCTGTGATCAGGCACACATCCTAACACTTGTGCATGTTGATGACTTAGATGTGCAACACACGAATAAAGTATATCTTCAATCAATGAAGACTTACATTCTAAGTGTGAATACATTAACGTGGAATTTGACTTCGGAGCGCCACGATAATTGTGCGCCATGTCTGGGTCTAATACTTCCTATACGGTGGGTACCGCCACCACCAAATTTCTTGGTTTGAAGTGTTTCACTCATGGCGTTATTGTTGAATATCTTCGCATATTGATTTGACTTCAATTTTCAACTTATCTTCATGATTTACTTCACTATGTTGTGTTGATTGCTTTCTCATATATATATATATATTAGTATTCTGTCCTCTACAGCATTCACTTATAGCTATGTCTTCATTGTTGAATCTTTTGAACTAAGTGAATGTGATCGGACCCTAATCTCTCTATGCTTAATATCTCAAACTCTATCTGTCCAAATCATATGCATTCTATTGAAACTGTCGAATGTCTTCTCTACATCCTTGTCAGCAGAAGACACAGAGACAAACATTAAGTCGGTTAAATGATTCATCATTATTGACTGAAATCCGAAGAAGCCGGAATGACCATCCGACAAACTTGGTGGGCGTGGGAACGTGGGACAACTCTGAGTATGTTGCATGCTTGCCACGTGTCCCACGGATGTGAACAGACAGGGGCACCTGTGTAATTGCGCTGTGCCACACACCTACTTATAAATACATGTCCCCTACGGTCAAGAAAACCTTCTTCCACCTCTCCACCTCGTCAAAACCCTAGCGCCACCGCTAGCTCTCGACGACGCCGGCGACGAAGCACTTAGCTGCCGCGACTTCTCCGACGCCGTCCTCACGCCGGCCGCGGGCATCGTCCTCTTCGCCGACGTCGTAGGTGTCCTCCGTCGCCAAGTTAGGGCACGGTGGATTGACCTGCTCGGTCTCCTATTCATCCCATCTAGCAGTTCTTCGTGTGGTAAATATAACTCTGTTTTTACCAGCTTTTTGATCCTCAATGATTCATCCAATTTACCAAAATTGGTTTCTGTCTATACAAAGTTAGATCTATTCTGTCTGCATCTCATACTGCCTAGTATATTCACTTAAGCTTCACATCTAGTTAGATTCCTCACTTGTACTTATTCACAGATTCATACAAATTTGGAACCGACTCTCAACATATAAGTGAATGTCTTTGCAACACGAGGTCAATGTCTTCAAACTGATTTATCTTCAAAATCTTCTGAGAATGCATATGACCTCTTCCCCTTCCCTCGCATCTCTAATGCTGTCACAGGTACATGTCCCTGGGAGAATCTCTAGGTTCTCATAGTCTGCATTTGTTTGCAGAATTCTTACAGCAACACATTGAATCTCCTAAAGCCAGTTCCTGTCTGACCAGCAAGCGAAAGCCCTTGAAGCCTTTGAACCTATTGAAACCATTCAGTTTGAAGTTCATGGCTGCAGAGAAATCAGTAAGGACGGGTGGCAGACAGCATCGTGGGGGAACATCAAAGGATCTGCCTGATGATCTTGCAGAAATCTACAAAACAGATCGTGAAGAGGATTATAATCAGCGCAAGACTCGAATCCAATGGATTCGACGCTACTGGGCTGAACAATGGTTCAAGTACAAGTTCGTGACCCAGGAGTATGCTGAGAAGAATGCTATCAAGAGTCCTTGGGGTGATATTCTCTATCGAGGCCTTCCCCCAAGAACAAAGCTGAAGCCATTGCGCAAGAATTCTATCCTTGCATGGTCCGTGGACCACAGCCTGAAGATGCCGACCCATCATCATTGCTCTGGTGTCGTGACGACAATCTCTTCAAGTGCAACTTCCAGTATGCTAAGGCTTCGGCAAAGGAAAACAAGAAGTCATGGGGATTAGACTTCAATCCTGGTCCCTCTGCTCCCCGTGATGATGGCACACGTGAAGCTGAAGAAAATAGAATTGGCCCCTTTGCAAACCTTGATGGCCTCATATCATACGTCTTGGTACAAGGTGCCAAAGTGGATCATTCTGACAATGATGTTGATTCTGATGAAGCCCCAGCTCCTCCTCCAAGGCCGCAGAAGCCAAAGAAGATTAAGGCTTCATCATTAGTTGCACCTCCAAAAGCTTCTCGTGTGAAGCCACTGGCCACTGCACCTCCTGAAGACAATGTGCAGTCTGAAGATCTTTCACGCATCTCCAACAAGACGGAGAAGAAAAAGAAAATCATCAACAGTACTGATCAGGCTTTGACTCCTGCTGCCATTCTGCGTGATGAGCACATTGATCTGTCTAGCGATGACGATCTTGCAGATGATGCTCTTGGGCAACTGATCAAGAGCAAGGAAGAAGCAGAGATCTTCAATAACTTGCCTCTCTTTGATGTGGCCGTCCTCCATAACTTCATTGATGAATGGTTTGACACACCAAATCTCAGCTTTGATGATCTGCAACTTCCAATTGGCCTCAGCGTCGCCTTCAATGGCGCCATTGCTTCTGAGCTAGCTATTGCTCAGTGCATCATCGAACTGAAGCACAAGATTGACTATGAAAAGGCTCAGTTCAAGAAGCATGTGGCCAATCTTAGTGTTTAAGATGTCAAGAACTTCAAGATCATGCTTCATGAGCTTAAAGAGGCGTTTCACAAGAAGCGTGAAGAAGCTAGAGGCTCTCGTGGGCGCATGAAAGATCTGGCTAACAAGTGTGTGCTTGCCTACAATGAGGCTGAAAAGTGCAAGGCTCTTGGTCGTCCTGGCATCGACCCCAGGATGGCTGCAAAGAAGAAGAAGAAATCGACTGTCCAACATGCACCTTCAAGGCAAGATGAACCTCGCATTGTCTTCCCAAGCAGCATGACTGGCTCGAAGCCAAAGGTCACGTCAACCGCTTCAGAACAGAAGAAGACGAGGGCTGCAGAGGCTGAAGCGAGAAAAAGGAAAACCTCAGAAGCCTCTGATGCTGCTCCCTCCAAGAAGAAGCGCAAGACCAAGAAGAATCGGGTTGCTCCCATAGAGCCCCTTGTTGTTGAACCCATCTCAGTGGTTCGTCCTGCATCGCTACCCAAGAACTGCGTCCTGCGTCCTGCGTCCTGCATCCTCTTCCTGAAGCTGAAGAGATTCCAGCAGTTGATCCCATCGCTGCTGAAGACATTGGTCATCATGACAATGTTGAAGATGATGAAGTTCTTCCTCAAATTGAATACAATGTGGTATCATCGTCTGTTCGTACGAACAGCGAAATCATCAGCATTGGTCGTCCTCTCACGCCAATTGCTCAGGATGCTTCATGGGCTGATCGCCAGCAACAACAAGACTCCCCCAGTACTCCCCAACAACAACAAGCCACACCATCCGTGCAAGTTGAAGAGGATGAGGACCTGCCCACTCCATCTCCAAAGGCGTCGCCTGTACTACAAAGGCTTCGCAAAGGACCAAGGCCTCAAGTCCCTCTTCCGAGCATTCCAGAAGGAGAAGTGCACCATCAACCTGTTGCACGTCAAGTGTTTTCAGAAGCCACTCCTACTGTGAATTTCTCCGTGTCTGAAGCCCCAGCTGCTGAAGACAATCCGGCTACATCAGCCGATGACGAACGTCAAGAAGAACGTGTCCCTACTCCCCCCATTCCTGAAGAAGTTGTTCATGAAGTGAACATGTTTGTGCCTGACCCTCCAGCTCAGCAAGTGGAGGTTGAAAACCTTGAGGCTGCCACCACCAACACCACTGAAGCCTATGACATAGTCATGGCTGAAGCTAATGTGGAGCCTGTCCCAAGCACAGTATCAGAAGTCAATGCTGGAAATGCTCCTGAAGCTTCTGTTGTTCAGCCCGAAGCCACAGTTGCTGCCACTACTCCTGTTCCACCACCAAGGCCCTATACAATCGAGCAAGCATACAACCATGGCGAGCTAATCACAGTAAGATGGCCCGTTCTGGTCCCTCCGCCTAATGTCTCTGGTCCTCAATTTGACTATCACATTGAGCATAGGCCTCAAGTCCAGAAGCCAAAGCCAAGACTGCCAAGGTTTCCAGGTACTGCCACATTTGTCGGGTCCTTCAATGCAAATGGCTTCAAGAGCCACAACACATTCTTTGATAGCTCAAAGAACCCCTACACAAGGCCAAGAATATCATCAGATCAGTTCTGGAGTCATCAGCAGCAAAGCTATTACTCCTGTGTTCTGTATGATCAAGGGCGCATTTTCCCTCATATGCGCCTCGACGCTGAAGCCATTGCTGGACTGCCATGCTTAGAAGAAGCACTTGAATGCTTTTGTGATGCTGGTCTGCTCAACTTTGTGAAAGACAAAGAACATTGGAATGAAGAACTTCTGCTTCAATTCTATGCTACCCTCCACATTCGCAGATATAATAGAGATACAAAGACCTGGGTTCTCGAGTGGATGACAGGAAATGTTCATCATGAAGCAAAAGCTCTTGACATCATTGAGCTTACAGGTCTATCCACTCCCGGAGAGCTATATGAACCTGGTTGCCAAAACCACCGCAATGCACTGGAGAGCATCTTCCATAAGCCAGAACCAAACATGAGCCAGATGTTGAGCATGATGAAGCCTTTGCCACATGATGCTGAATATCCAAAGGAGTTCTTTATTGATGACCTTGAGTATCTGTCGCGCACCATATATCACATCATAAGGCGGACTCTATGGCCGATCAAAGGACATTCCTCAGCTGCAAAACTTGAAGGAGCAATGAAGACATTGGTCTTTTTACATCCTCAATGGCATCAGCTTCAATGCACAAGATTTCTTCCTTAGGCAACTGGCTGCGTCTGGATCTGATCTGTTTGGCCTGAAGTTCTATGCTCCATGGGTCATGCGCCTCATCAAGCAACACTCTGCTGTCAACTATCAACCCTCTGCTCGCAATCATGTGATCTTTCAACCAGAGGTTGATATGTCAGTTGAAGCCATATACCCTAAACCTGCCAAGAAGCCTCTTAGTCTTCAAAATGCTGAACACCAAAGCTTCACTCAGCCTATTGAAGGAGTCCAAGCAATAACTCGTGTCTATCCAATGGCTGGTAACACTCGTCTACCTCATCGTGCGCCAACTGAAGCTACTGAGAGCACCATTGCTCAAAGGCCTCGGAAGCGCTCTCGGGTCCTAAATGACCGAGAACTTCTTGTGGCCCTGCATCAGAAGCAAGATAAGCATCATTTTTGGCTCAAGCGTCAGATGCAAAGCCTCTTGGTGGATGTAAATCGCATTCGAAACCTTGCCACCAAGAATGCATTTGTCACTCACGAAACCTGTCGGCGATCATGGACGAGTTTGACCCTGCTCAGTGCTGAAGCAGATCTCCAAGACGATGGCTTCACTGAAAGATTCAAGTTTGACTCCACTCCTCCACGGAATGCTTTCCTACGTAGAACTCCATCTCTTGAAGACTCTGACTATTCTTCCTCCGCGGCGACTGTAAATGCCAATGTGATCGATGATGAAGACGATGCAACTTCACCGCCCCCTACTTCTGCACGCATCGACACTGCACCAAGTTCGTCTGCACCGCCAACCAACAACGACAACCCTGCTGCTTCACCTACTCCTCAAGAGGACGAGTAGATTCTCTATGTCTTCAAACCTTTTTGGTCATTACTGACAAAAGGGGGAGAAGCATATGAGTTGATAGTCTTCAAGCGGGTTCATAAGGGCGGTTGCTTTATATTTTTGCCTAGTGCTTACAACTCTTGCCTTTGATACACTTCGTTCTTTGAGTTGTAACACTTAAACTTGATGGTCATCTGCTACTTATTTGCGTTTCCACGTGCGATGATAACTTCCGCACTTAGATCATTCTGCAGACGTCCATTTTTCATTATGCATGTCATTCTCTTAGCTATATCATTTCATGCATGATGAATTATCTTCAAAAGTTGAAGAGGATCTCCACAAGTACAACCTGCCATGTGCATTTGCATTCCAAAAGCAAATTATTTATATGCACATCTTCAGGGGGAGCCCTTGCCACTTATGAAGACAATACGCTATCCTTTACAATTTCACATACTTCTTTCCCGTTGAAAACTTCAACAAGTTTGTCATCAATCACCAAAAAGGGGGAGATTGTAAGTGCATCTAGTGCCACCCCTAGTTGGTTTTGGAGTATTGACGACAAAGTTGGTTGAGGGACTAATGCGTTTGTGAGAATTGCAGGATAATGCAGGTAGTGCCCCTCATTGATTCGGTTTACCTACCGGAGATGACCCCTAAAAATGTATGAAGACATTGAAGACAATGGTGGTGTGTGAAGATGTTCACATTGAAGACTATGACATGAGAAGACCTTGAGTGAAGACTATGGAGCGCGAAGACTGAGTTGTTTCATTGTTTCCTTTTCTTCTGTGTTGAGTCATAGGAACCACCGTACTGTTAAGTGGGGTCCAAGTGAACTAAGTCAGAGTGACTAAAGTGATGCTCAACCCAAATCCTATGTCTTCGAGCGAAGACAATGAGAGCAAATCTTATCCAGAGCTGGATGAGTCAGCTTTGCTTGTAGCCCAAGTAAAGTTGTCGTGTGTGTTTGAAATCTGACCGTTGGAACACGTGTCAGTTCCTTAGTGACCCAGGGTCATTTCGGACATATCAGGTCGGGTTGCCTTGTGGCTATAAATAGCCCACCCCCTACACCATAAATTGGTGGCTGCTCAGAGTTAGTTTACGGCTTTTGTCGTTTTGAGAGCAACCCACCTCGAAGCCTTTGAGAGAGAAATCCTTGCGAGGACAAAGCCCAAACACCGAGAGCCAAAGAGTGTTAGGCATCACTGAAGTCTTTCTGTCTGTGTGACCTGAAGACTTGTTACACTTGAGGACTGTGTATCCTCTAGCCGGTTAGGCGTCGCATTCTGAGCATCCAAGAGTCATTGTGGATTGCCGGTGAACGAAGTTTGTGAAGGTTCGGAAGTCTACCTTGAAGACTTACCAAAGTGATTGGGCGAGGACTGTGTGTCCTTAACTCAAGGGGAATAAGGTGAAGACACGGTCTTCTGAGTTGAATCTCAGCCTCCCTAACCAGATGTACAGTTGTCATAGCAATTGGAATTGGTTCAACAAATCTTGTGTCTTCAACAAGTGACTGGTTCTATCCCTTCCCTCCTTTACTTTGAGTTTGTCTTCATGAAGTCATTGCTTATCTGTCTTATCTGTTTGACTTCATTGCTTGACTACTATTGTTGATTGGCTTCATACTATCTTCCATCCTGATCCTTACTACCTAGCTGCTATTAGTCTTCGTATGTTAACACTACTGCATACTTGACTATGGCTTGCTTGTTGTAGTTATCTTCCGCTGCATATCAATTAGGTCTTTTCTATTGTTAGTCTTCGAAACTTCCATGTTTTGAAGACTTTGATAAAAATCGCCTATTCACCCCCCTCTAGTCGATAATAGCACTTTTAGCTACACCTTCGCAAGGAACGCTTCCCCAACGAACGCAAGTCCAAACTTCTACCCCGAGCCGATGGACCCTTCAAGGTGCTAGCACAGTACAACAACAACGCTTACAAGATCGACCTCCCAAGCGACAAGTACAACGTGAGCGACATCTTCAATGCCAAAGACCTCTCGCCATACCATGGTGATGAAGCTTTTGATCTGAGGTCAGATATTTCCCAAGGGGGGAGATGATGCGGAGCATCCCACGATCATCCCCATGGACGTATCTACATCTCCCATGACACCACTTGGACCAATGACAAGAGCTCGAGCAAAGGCTATCGAAATAAGGTGAACTCACTCCTCTCCTAACTCCCACTTTCTACACATGAGACATGGCTACTACCTCAAGCGAAAACACTATGTGTGATCAGGTACTTGGCAGAAGGCCACGGAGCAGCTACATCCAATGTTCAAGACGATGAGGACACCGAGTATGAAGGACAAGAAGAAGACCTACCGAAGAAGCTCCAGCGAGAGGACGTCCATCCAGGACCAGACGTTTGGTGCCTGAAGGCCCATCTGACCCAAGTCCCAGCCTACAAAAGCTACAGCGAGCGGACGCCCGCCCCGGACCGGACGTCCGGCGACACTTCCCAGTGAGTGGACGTACGGCCCCCAGCGAACGACCGGTAGTTCCACACCCAAAGCATTTCAACGGAAATCTGACGCCTCTGGACAACCGGCGACCGGACGACCGGCCGTCTCCGGACGTTTGGTACCACTGTTACAAAATGAAATTAACGGAAGTCCGAGCCCTGCAGGACGTTCGGACCTTCGCGAGCGACCGGACGACCGGTAGAGACCAGATGTCTGATGCCTGTGTGTGCGCAGCTTCCGCCCCGAGGCACATGTACCCTTTCATTCCGCCCCCTTTTGCACTTAGACTATAAATAGACCTCCTCCTCCTCCTAGTTAAGGTTAGCAAAGGATTAGATCATATTTGTGTCAGAGCTTTGCTCATCCACTTGGTTACTTCTCCATTGGAGCTCACGACTTCTTCGAAGAAGACTCCCCAAGCGGATTCAAGGCCCCATCAAGGGAAGACCCTTCAAGACCTCCTCACGGAGAAAACCTTTGGTATCGTCCCTTGTTGACTTTGAATCGTGTATCACCCTTTGTGTTTTGAGGATCTAACATATGTGTGACCAAATCTTGTTGGTTGAGTGATTTCTCTCGTGTTTCCCCTCGTGATTTCTCCTCGTGTTCTTCATAGGATTCCCTCCAATCGTGAAATATCGGGCATCTAGGGTTCTACCCTACATCATCTCTGATGGACGCTGTTTTATTGGGGTCCGTAGGGTGCACTTGAAATTTAACCATTTCATGTGTTGGCTTGAAAGAGGTGGATTTAGGTCTCTTATCGAGAATCACATCGGCCTTCTCCACTATGGACCGTAGGGTGGTTAGTTCTTCGGGATCTAGGGCTTCGGATAGTGCCTCGAGGGCCAACGATGCAGTTTTGTTTTCGGCATGGAGAGCTTTATCTGGGTCACTCGAAATTGTGATTATTCCATTAGGCCCTGGCATTTTAAGCTTCATACACCCGTAATGGGGTACAGCTTGGAAGCGTGAGAAAGCGTCCTGCCCAGGGATGGCATGGTATCCGTTGCTGAAGGGAACCACATGGAAGAGCAACTCTTCGGACCTGTAATTCTCGGGCATGGTGAATACCACATCCAATTTAATTCTGCCGGAGCATCGCACTTCTCGACTGGGGATGATGCCTCGAATGGTGGTGCTGCTTTGCTTGATGCGTGTTCTATCAATCTACATCTTGTTGAGCGTGTCCTCGTAGATGAGGTTAAGCCCACTGCCACCATCCATGATCACTTTGGCAAGTCGAATGTCGTCCACTATGGGGTTTAGTACTAGGGCGGCGGGTGCTCGGACTGATCGGGCCTTTGGTTCGTCTTCAGCCGTGAAGGCTATTGTCGCGTCGTTCCATGGGCTCGGTTACTTGGTGGACTTCGATGAGGTCATGGAGTGCCCTTTTACGCCGATTATTTGAAGAGAAGGTCTCGAAGACCGTGAGGACATTAAAATCGTCCTTCTCTGGAGAGTGTTTCTATGGAGTAATGGTCGTGAGGATGGCCTCCCCACTCTTTGCTACCTGCCGGAGTACCCAACATGCGCGGAGACTATGGGTTGGGTCTATTCTTGGAGTTGGATGTATCAGACAGGGCTTGTCAAGGAGTTCATCAAGAATGGACATGTATCCCATAAAGGGTTTGTTTTTTCTACCGACGGGCTGGTGATCGGAGGCCTCATAAGGATGTGTCCGTTTAGCCCGGGCCACACACTGCTTAAGGGTAGCTAGTTCTAGTTGGGTTTTCTAGGCCTTCCATGTGCTTTCCATCGCGCGGTACTTTTGTATCACCTGTGGTAGTTCCTTGAAGCTCTGTATGTGATGACGATCGAGGGCATTGCAGATTCCCGCATCTGTACAATTGTGATGAAAGACGTAGACTACATCATCGTCGCTGCAATCTTTGATCTTGTTTTTAACAAGGAGGAATCTGGCCCAAAAGTGATGGACCATTTCCTCAGGTTGCTGCAGTACACACATCAGGTCATATATGTCTGGAGGACCTAAATTACTTGGAGAGTATTGACTGTGGTGGGTGGGTGGACTAAAACTTGAATCCCGACCCAAGTTTGTGTCTGGAGCTTGCAAAATCTCTGAGGTTACCAGTTCGGGTCCGGGGAGATCCAAGTGCTCCCCAGATCCTACGTTCGATCCAGAGTTCGGGGGACGCAGAGTCCCATCTGAAGGGAGGGTATCCGGCTCGAGGGGTTCGGAGACCCGAACATATCTGGTTCTTAATATAGGGAGAGAGGTGTCATCGGCTCATTCCTCGGCAACCGCTACAAGGTGGGTGATCGGCGGATGATTTATTTCCCCCTCGTCAGGTTTAAGCCTGATTCGACCCTAGTCCATTGAAACCCCTAGGACGGTGATGCGATCTAGCAACTCGTTTAAGGACGAGACGTCTGTCGGATCCATCTTTTCGGAGTACTCGAGACCGATGCGGAGGTGGTGTTTGGCGATCGAATGGGGTGTTGTTGGCTTAATGGTCGTACATGCACCCATGGTGAAATCGCCGAGCTGGAGGATCTGCCCAGAAGTTAGGCTCCTTCCAGAGGTGATGTTGTTGTTAATGACGAGGGGAGCCCTAGATTTCTTTCTGTGACTGCACAGCGGAGCTCTCAATGAAAGCACCAATGTCGGTGTCAAAACCGACAGATCTTGGGTAGAGGGGCCCAAGTTGCGCGTCTAAGGATCAATGGTAACAATGGACAATGGGACGCAATGTTTACCCAGGTTCGGGCCCTCTTAAAGGAGGTAAAACCCTATGTCCCGCTTGATTGTATTCGATGAGTATAGGGGATACAAGAGTTGATCTACCTCGAGATCGTAATGGCTAAACCCTAGTTGTTTAGCCTATGAGTATTATGAAGGCCTCTACGGACTAAACCCTCCGGTTTATATACGAATGGAGGGACCTAGGGTTATATAGAGTCGGCTTACAGCGGAAGGAAATAGTATATCCGGACACCAAACTTGCTCTCCACGCACACAAGAGTCCACCCGGACATGGGGGACGATTCTCCACTTTATCTTCACAGCCCACCAGTCCGGCCCATATTGGACACGTCAGACATCTGAGGACCCCCGAATCTACGACTCCCTCAGAAAAACCCATATGATTCATCTATATTAACAAAGCCCGCGATACATCAAGATCGTAACATCTCAAGAACATGAGAGAGAGAGAGAGATTAAACACATAGCTACTGGTATAAACCCTCAACCGCGAGGGTGGACTACTCCCTCCTCTGTTGGGGAACGTTGCAGAAAATTAAAATTTTTCCTACGGTTTCACCAAGATACATCTCTGAGTTCATCTAAGCAACGAGTCATGGGAGAGAGATTGCATCTACATACCACTTTGTAGATCGCGTGCGGAAGCATTCGAGAGAACGGTGATGATGGAGTCGTACTCGCCGTCATTCAAATCACCGATGACCAAGTGCCGAACGGACAGCACCTCCGCGTTCAACACACGTACGAAACGGACGACGTCTCCTCCTTCTTGATCCAGCAAGGGGGAAGGAGAGGTTGATGATGATCCAGCAGCACAATGGCGTGGTGGTGGATGCAGCAGAACTCCAACAGGGCTTCGCCAAGCTGCTGCGGGAGGAGGACGAGGTGTAGCAGGGGGAGGGAGGCGCCAATGCATAGGGTGCGGCTGCCCTCCCCCTACCCTCCTTTAAATAGGCCCCCAGGGGGGCGCCGGCCCTGGGAGATGCAATATCCCAAGGGGGGCAGCGGCCAGGGGGGTGGAGTGCCCCCCAAGGCAAGTGGTGCGCCCTCCCCCCCCCCCCACCTAGGGTTTCCAACCCTAGGCACAGGGGGGCCCAAGGGGGGGCGCACCAGCCAACTAGGGGCTGGTTCCCCTCCCACTTCAGCCCACGGGGCCCTCCGGGATAGGTGGCCCCACCCGGTGGACCCCCGGGACCCTTCCGGTGGTCCCGGTACAATACCAGGTGACCCCGAAACTTTCCCGATGGCCGAAACAGCACTTCCTATATATAATTCTTTACCTCCGGACCATTCCGGAACTCCTCGTGACGTCCGGGATCTCATCCGGGACTCCGAACAACATTCGGTTTGCTGCATACTCATATTCATACAACCCTAGCGTCACCGAACCTTAAGTGTGTAGACCCTACGGGTTCGGGAGACATGCAGACATGACTGAGACGGCTCTCCGGTCAATAACCAACAGCGGGATCTGGATACCCATGTTGGCTCCCACATACTCCTCGATGATCTCATCGGATGAACCACGATGTCGAGGATTCAAGCAACCCCGTATACTATTCCCTTTGTCAGACGGTATGTTACTTGCCCGAGACTCGATCGTCGGTATCCCAATACCTCGTTCAGTCTCGTTACCAGCAAGTACTTTACTCGTACCGTAATGCATGATCCCGTGACCAGACACTTGGTCACTTTGAGCTCATTATGATGATGCACTACCGAGTGGGCCCAGTGATACCTCTCTGTAATACGGAGTGACAAATCCCAGTCTCGATCTGTGTCAACCCAACAGACACTTTCGGAGATACCTGTAGTGCACCTTTATAGTCACCCAGTTACGTTGTGACATTTGGTACACCCAAAGCACTTCTACGGTATCTGGGAGTTACACGATCTCATGGTCTAAGGAAGAGATAATTGACATTGGAAAAGCTCTAGCAAAACGAACTACACGATCTTGTGTTGTGCTCAGGATTGGGTCTTGTCCATCACGTCATTCTCCTAATGACGTGATCCCATTGTCAATGACATCTAATGTCCATAGTCAGGAAACCATGACTATCTGTTGACCAACAAGCTAGTCAACTAGAGGCTTACTAGGGACGTATTGTGGTCTATGTATTCACATGTGTATTACGATTTCCGGATAATACAATTATAGCATGAATAAAAGACAATTATCATGAACAAGGAAATATAATAATAATCCTTTTATTATTGCCTCTAGGGCATATTTCCAACAGTCTCCCACTTGCACTAGAGTCAATAATCTAGTTACATTGTGATGAATCGAACACCCATAGAGTTCTGGTGTTGATCATGTTTTGCTTGCGAAAGAGGTTTAGTCAACGGATCTGCGACATTCAGATCCGTATGTACTTTGCAAATATCTATGTCTCCATCTTGAACATTTTCACGGATGGAGTTGAAACGACGCTTGATGTGCCTGGTCTTCTTGTGAAACATGGGCTCCTTGGCAAGGGCAATAGCTCCAGTGTTGTCATAGAAGAGTTTGATCGGCCCCGATGCATTGGGTATGACTCCTAGGTCGGTGATGAACTCCTTCACCCAAATTGCTTCATGCGCTGCCTCCGAGGCTGCCATGTACTCCGCTTCACATGTAGATCCCGCCACGACGCTCTGCTTGTAGCTCCACCAGCTTACTGCTCCACCATTCAACATATATACGTATCCGGTTTGTGACTTAGAGTCATCCAGATCTGTGTCGAAGCTAGCGTCGACGTAACCCTTTACGACGAGCTCTTCGTCACCTCCATAAACGAGAAACATGTCCTTTGTCCTTTTTAGGTACTTCAGGATATTCTTGACCGCTGTCCAGTGTTCCTTGCCGGGGTTACTTTGGTACCTTCCTACCAAACTTACGGCAAGGTTTACATCAGGTCTGGTACACAGCATGGCATACATAATAGATCCTATGGCTAAGGCATAGGGGATGACACTCATCTCTTCTTTATCTTTTGCCGTGGTCGGGCATTGAGCCGAGCTCAATCTCACACCTTGCAATACAGGCAAGAACCCTTTCTTGGACTGATCCATTTTGAACTTCTTCAAAATCTTATCAAGGTATGTGCTTTGTGAAATACCTATGAGGCGTCTCGATCTATCCCTATAGATTTTGATGCCTAATATGTAAGCAGCTTCTCCAAGGTCCTTCATTGAAAAACACTTATTCAAGTAGGCCTTAATGTTGTCCAAGAATTCTATATCATTTCCCATCAAAAGTATGTCATCTACATATAATATGAGAAATGCTACAGAGCTCCCACTCACTTTCTTGTAAATGCAGGCTTCTCCATAAGTCTGCATAAACCCAAACGCTTTGATCATCTCATCAAAGCGAATGTTCCAACTCCGAGATGCTTGCACCAGCCCATAAATGGATCGCTGGAGCTTGCCTACTTTGTTAGCATTCTTAGGATCGACAAAACCTTCCGGCTGCATCATATACAGCTCTTCCTTAAGATAACCGTTAAGGAATGCCGTTTTGACGTCCATCTGCCATATCTCATAATCATAGTATGCGGCAATTGCTAACATGATTCGGACGGACTTAAGCTTCGCTACAGGAGAGAAAGTCTCATCGTAGTCAATCCCTTGAACTTGCCGATAACCCTTAGTGACAAGTCGAGCTTTATAGATGGTGACATTACCATCCGCGTCCTTCTTCTTCTTAAAGATCCATTTGTTTTCTATCGCCCGCCGATCATCGGGCAAGTCAATCAAAGTCCATACTTTGTTTTCATACATGGATTCTATCTCGGATTGCATGGCTTCTAGACATTTCTTGGAATCTGGGCCCGCCATCGCTTCTTCATAGTTCGAACGTTCACCGTTGTCTAACAACATGATTTCTAGGACAGGGTTGCCATACCACTCTGGTGTGGAACATGTCCTTGTGGACCTACGAAGTTCAGTAGCAACTTGATCCGAAGTACCTTGATCATCATCATTAATTTCCTCTCCAGTTGGCGTAGGCACCACAGGAACGTTTTCCTGAGCTGCACTACTTTCCGGTTCAAGAGGTAGCACTTCATCGAGTTCTACTTTCCTCCCACTTACTTCTTTCGAGAGAAACTCTTTTTCCAGAAAGGATCCATTCTTGGCAACAAAGATCTTGCCCTCGGATCTTAAGTAGAAGGTATACCCAATGGTTTCCTTGGGGTATCCTATGAAGACGCATTTTTCCGACTTGGGTTCGAGCTTTTCAGGTTGAAGTTTCTTGACATAAGCATCGCATCCCCAAACTTTTAGAAACGACAGCTTAGGTTTCTTCCCAAACCATAATTCAAACGGTGTCGTCTCAACGGATTTAGACGGTGCCCTATTTAAAGTGAATGTAGTTGTCTCTAGAGCGTATCCCCAAAATGATAGCGGTAAATCGGTAAGAGACATCATAGATCGCACCATATCCAATAGAGTGCGATTGCGACGTTCGGACACACCGTTACGCTGAGGTGTTCCAGGCGGCGTGAGTTGTGAAATGATTCCACATTTTCTTAAGTGTGTACCAAATTCGTAACTTAAATATTCTCCTCCACGATCTGATCGTAAGAAATTTATCTTTCGGTCACGTTGATTCTCTACTTCATTCTGAAATTCCTTGAACTTTTCAAAGGTCTCAGACTTGTGTTTCATCAAGTAGACATACCCATATCTACTCAAGTCATCAGTGAGAGTGAGAACATAACGATATCCTCCGCGAGCCTCAACGCTCATTGGACTGCACACATCGGTATGTATGATCTCCAATAAGTTGGTTGCTCGCTCCATTGTTCCGGAGAACGGAGTCTTGGTCATTTTGCCCATGAGGCATGGTTCGCATGTGTCAAATGATTCATAATCGAGAGACTCTAAAAGTCCATCAGCATGGAGCTTCTTCATGCGCTTGACACCAATGTGACCAAGGCGGCAGTGCCACAAGTATGTGGGACTATCGTTATCAACTTTACATATTTTGGTATTCACACTCTGAATATGTGTAACATTACGTTCGAGATTCATTAAGAATAAACCATTGACCATCGGGGCATGACCATAAAACATATCTCTCATATAAATAGAACAACCATTATTCTCGGATTTAAATGAGTAGCCATCTCGCATCAAACGAGATCCAGATACAATGTTCATGCTCAAACTTGGCACTAAATAACAATTATTGAGGTTTAAAACTAATCCCGTAGGTAAATGTAGAGGTAGCGTGCCGACGGCGATCACATTGACCTTGGAACCATTCCCGACGCGCATCGTCACCTCGTCCTTCGCCAGTCTCCGCTTATTCCGCAGCTCTTGCTGTGAGTTACAAATATGAGCAACAGCACCGGTATCAAATACCCAGGAGTTACTACGAGTACTGGTAAGGTACACATCAATTACATGTATATCACATATACCTTTAGTGTTGCCGGCCTTCTTGTCCGCTAAGTATTTGGGGCAGTTCCGCTTCCAGTGACCCTTCCCCTTGCAATAAAAGAACTCTGTCTCACGCTTGGGTCCATTCCTTGACTTATTCCCGGCAACTGGCTTACTGGGCGCGGCAACATCTTTGCCGTCCTTCTTGAAGTTCTTCTTACCCTTGCCCTTCTTGAACTTAGTGGTCTTATTGACCATCAACACTTGATGTTCTTTCTTGATTTCAACCTCTGCTGACTTCAGCATTGAAAATACTTTAGGAATGGTCTTCACCATCCCCTGCATATTGTAGTTCAGCACAAAGCTCTTGTAGCTTGGTGGGAGCGACTGAAGGATTCTGTCAATGACCGCCTCGTCCGGGAGGTTGATCTCCAGCTGGGACAGGCGGTTGTGCAACCCAGACATTTTGAGTATGTGCTCACTGATAGAACTGTTTTCCTCCATCTTACAACTATAGAACTTGTCGGAGACTTCATATCTCTCGACCCGGGCATGAGCTTGAAAAACCATTTTTAGCTCCTCGAACATCTCATATGCTCTGTGTCGCTCAAAACGCTTTTGGAGCCCCGGTTCTAAGCTGTAAAGCATGCCGCACTGAACGAGGGAGTAATCATCAGCACGTGACTGCCAAGCATTCATAACGTCTTGGTTCTCTGGGATGGGTGCTTCACCTAGCGGTGCTTCTAGGACATAATCTTTCTTGGCTGCTATGAGGATGATCCTCAGGTTCCGGACCCAGTCCGAATAGTTGCTGCCATCATCTTTCAGCTTGGTTTTCTCTAGGAACACGTTGAAGTTCATGTTGACATGAGCGTTGGCCATTTGATCTACAAGACATATTTTGCAAAGGTTTTAGACTAAGTTCATGATAATTAAGTTCATCTAATCAAATTATTTAATGCACTCCCACTCAGATTAGACATCCCTCTAGTCATCTAAGTGTTACACGATCCGAGTCGACTAGGCCGTGTCCGATCATCACGTGAGACGGACTAGTCATCATCGGTGAACATCTCCATGTTGATCGTATCTTCCATACGACTCATGTTGGACCTTTCGGTCTCTTGTGTTCCGAGGCCATGTCTGTACATGCTAGGCTCGTCAAGTTAACCCTAAGTGTTTATGCATGTGTAAAACTGTCTTACACCCGTTGTATGTGAACGTAAGGATCTATCACACCCGATCATCACGTGGTGCTTCGAAACGACGAACTTTAGCAACGGCGCACAGTTAGGGGGAACACTTTCTTGAAATTGTTATAAGGGATCATCTTATCTACTACCGTCGTTCTAAGTAAACAAGATGCATAAAACATAATAAACATCACATGCAATTATATAATAGTGACATGATATGGCCAGTATCATATAGCTCCTTTGATCTCCATCTTCGGGGCTCCATGATGATCTTCGTCACCGGCATGACACCATGATCTCCATCATCGTGTCTTCATGAAGTTGTCACGCCAACGACTACTTCTACTTCTATGGCTAACGCGTTTAGCAATAAAGTAAAGTAATTTACATGGCGTTCTTCAATGACACGCAGGTCATACAAAAATAAAGACAACTCCTATGGCTCCTGCCGGTTGTCATACTCATCGACATGCAAGTCGTGATTCCTATTACAAGAACATGATCTCATACATCACAATATATCATTCATCATTCATCACAACTTCTGGCCATATCACATCACATGACAATTGCTGCAAAAACAAGTTAGACGTCCTCTAATTGTTGTTGCATCTTTTACATGGCTGCAATTGGGTTCTAGCAAGAACGTTTTCTTACCTACGAATAACCACAACGTGATTTTGTCAACTTCTATTTACCCTTCATAAGGACCCTTTTCATCTAATCCGCTCCAACTAAAGTAGGAGAGACAGACACCCGCTAGCCACCTTATGCAACTAGTGCATGTCAGTCTGTGGAACCTGTCTCACGTAAGCGTACGTGTAAGGTTGGTCCGGGCCGCTTCATCCCACAATACCACTGAAGCAAGAAAAGACTAGTAGCGGCAAGCAAGTTGACAAGATCTACACCCACAACAAAATTGTGTTCTACTCGTGCAATAGAGAACTACGCATAGACCTAGCTCTGATGCCACTGTTGGGGAACGTTGCAGAAAATTAAAAAATTTCCTATGGTTTCACCAAGATCCATCTATGAGTTCATCTAAGCAACGAGTCATGGGAGAGAGATTGCATCTACATACCGCTTTGTAGATCGTGTGCGGAAGCGTTCGAGAGAACGGTGACGATGGAGTCGTACTCGCCGTGATTCAAATCACCGATGACCAAGTGCCGAACGGACAGCACCTCCACGTTCAACACACATACTGAACGGACGACGTCTCCTCCTTCTTGATCCAGCAAGGGGGGAGGAGAGGTTGATGATGATCCAGTAGCACAACGGCGTGGTGGTGGATGCAGCAGAACTCCGGCAGGGCTTCGCCAAGCTGCTGCGGGAGGAGGACGAGGTGTAGCAGGGGGAGGGAGGCGCCAATGCACAGGGTGCGGCTGCCCTCCCCCTACCCTCCTTTATATAGGCCCCCAGGGGGGCGCCGGTCCTGGGAGATGCAATCTCCCAAGGGGGGCGGCGGCCAGGGGGGTGGAGTGCCCCCCAAGGCAAGTGGTGCGCCCCCCCCCCCCC